>NC_084595.1:38259764-38514764 GCF_033807715.1 Cololabis saira | reverse complement strand
GACGTGGATTATGCAACGCCTCGTATCAGATGACGTGCCAGTGCGTCCACCTCAAGTTACACTTGAAGGGATATTTCTGTGAGCATATGTGTCGCACACACAGCTTGGAACCGCAGCACAATCTCTCCATGAAGGAAAGAGGAGATCAAACACATTCATAGTGAGGAAAAAGATAGACTTGGGGATGAGGGATTTCTCCTTGTATTGTGCCTTTTTGGAATGAATGGGTACCAAACAATGGACTGATAGGCAAGCTCAACAGACATAACAACAGCTTCGGGGGGAAAAGAAAAAAGAAAAAAAAGAAGAGATTCCTGACGGGTGAACACCAACAAACGGTAACCACTTCCTGCCTCCGGTGGTTGGTTGTTACTCGTGGAATAGAATTTCAAAAAGAAAGAAAAGGAACGGGGAACTGAAAGAGAGGAAGGGGGGCAGCACAAACGCGTTCATTGGCTCAGGGCATGGTGCCTGATTCCAGGCCCATTTTGATTGGTTGAGGGGTATGGCCTCACCTTAAAGGAGGGTTACTCCAGTTCATTGACACTGAGATTCCCGTGAACACGTTGGCGTGGCTGAAAGCCTAGACGTTCTCCACAAGAACATGCCTCATAAGCAGCAGTTATTATGTCATGTGCAGATGTCAGCCATTCCTGATCCTGTAGTCACTGTGGTCCAGTCATACGTAAAGGAAAATCCTTAAAGGTGTTTGGTACGTGAACGTTCTTCTCAGTTGCTCCATTCTGGTATTCAAATGTGAAAGTTGGTGTTTACCATAATCTGCATTGGCAAGTGGATTAATCGCTTGGAAAATATTTCTAAGGGACCATAAAATCAGCATTCAAGCTATATTCATTTGTAAGCATGTACACATCCCTTTTTTGTGTTGCTAAGCCATGCGCCATGCCAATTCTAACCTTCACCCTGACCCCTTCCTCCCCTCTCCTCCACCAAACCTTTAAAGTGACCCTAATCCTGGAGTGCTGACACTGTGCTCCTTTTGAATGTCAGCCATTGAAAGTGCAGAACTTACCCAAACAAAGGGACTTTGTGTCAAATCCAACTCGGGTGCTTGGTGGGAAAGGGACTGTGATGAGTTATTTCCCAGGAAAAATTACTTTTGATCCCAAATGTACAAAGAACAGTCACAATCAGGCTTCATTTCCTGAGAAATGAGCAGAAACTCAGAGTTAGAATATTTTATTATTCTTTTATTGCTGTCATTGTGCACAGAGGAATTACAGCGCTGCAGGCTGTTTGGTCTTGTCTAAAAAGTAACTATAAAAATGACTTTATTTAAACTTCCCTCAGTTATATGCAATGCTCATCGATGCTAAGCGCCAGCAAAATTCTGCTAAGCTCCTTTTGAGCCTGGCTCAGACCCTGCGTCTCCTGTGACTTCAGCTAAAATTGCTGCCGGCTGCAACGCAAGATAGACGCGGTAAGACCAAGAAGTACATCAGCGTTTCACTGTGGAAATCAGATATCATCTCATCACAGTCCAGGTGGCCGCGAATATTCAGGCTAGGTGCTGGCACGCTCCCCTGCGCTCCGGCATCAGCTCATTGTTGTTGAGACGGCTCTGGTCCAGTTGTAGTAAGAAATGCATTTCCTTTTAATATTGGTTTTTAGTGCGTGAGAGGATTTGAGCCAGCCAGGGCTGAGAATCAGCACGTTTAGACAGCGCCGCTTGGCCTGTTTTTCAGTTTTTAGTAATCAAGAACCTGGACTGTATTATTCCTTCAGCCCTGCTGGCGTTGACACTGCATGGAGCTAAAACTTTTTAAATACCTGGCATATGATAAACATTCTCATTTTAAAGTGCACTCATCCAGTGTTGGAATAAAAATCACAATGGTGGATAAAAACTCTACATTTGCAGAAGACCAAAACCAAAGGGAGTCTCCACCAACTCCTGAGGAAAAATAACAATATGGTAGTTTTAAAAAAAAAAAAAGGATAAAAAGACAGTTATGGCTCTGACATGGTTTTGTGGTTACTCTGCGTCACCACTCCACACCACGTAAATGCAGTGTCAAAAATATGTAGAACAAAGCTTAAATTTGTGCTGCCAATGTATTAGTCTACTCTTGTTACGCTTGGCTCACACGTGCAAGCTTAAACCGTTTTGAGCATCGCCATCTGTTTGAATGGCATGAGATCCCAAGCTCTGCCGAACTTAATCGAACTTAGTTGATTAAATTAAATTCAATTAAATTCAATTCAATTCAATTCAATTCAATTCAATTCAATTCAATTCAATTTTATTTATATATCGTCTATTACAACAGAAGTTGTCTCTAGGTGCTTTCCAGAGACCCAAAACATGTACCCCGAGCAATTATTACATAAACATAACATAAACAATGGCAGGTAAAAAACTTTCCTAGTGGGAGAAAAACCTTAAGCCAACGATTATTGATGATGATGATGATTAATGATCATCAAAAGCACCAGCTACTTACTTGGGTAAGTGATTTTACAGTTAACTATTGCTCAAATGGAAGAAACAGGTCATTGTGTACAATGAAATGAGTCAAACCCTGAGTTTATACAGTAAGTATGAATCATTGCAGGAAAACGACAGTGCAGTGGTATTATGGGTCTCAACAGTGCTTCTGTATTGTTTGAACATTTTCTTCCTCATATTTTGAATTGCTGGAGCTTGTTTGTCATATTCCGATTCATACCTCTCCCTTTAGGGTTCCCCTCCCAGGAGACCCGACCTATTATTGGTCGGCTCCTTCACTGTTTCCCAAAGTTGCCACAAGCGACTTTATGCAAATAAAGCTACTGCGATGGTGCTGAGTCATAAAAGAAAAGCCGGAATAACGGATGAAGCATTCCAAGTTCTGTGGGAGGTTATCACTCCCTTCAACGTTAAACCTTGTCAATTACCACAAAAAGCTGTATGAAAGACTGAAAGAAAGAGAAACCTGCTCAGAAAACCCTAAATATCAGTTTTTATTTTTGTTAAATACCCTTCCACAAAAAATTGTCCCATCAGCATTTTAAGTGAAAGTGTGAAACCAGTTGTATGTTTCTTTTAACAAAGACATTCAACAAAAACAGTGATTTTTGTTCACTGACCAAGTTCGCGGTTCAAAACATCATGTGATGATGATACAATTCATATAATCTTGCTATAGCCAAAACAAAACAGTGGAAACATGCGCCCAGATAAAGGTTTGTACAGGTCCACGTGCGTGACTGGGCTTATAGAAACAGTTAAACCATTCCAGATAAAGTTACT
The DNA here is from genome assembly GCF_033807715.1 of Cololabis saira. Lineage (NCBI taxonomy): Eukaryota > Metazoa > Chordata > Actinopteri > Beloniformes > Belonidae > Cololabis > Cololabis saira. Next base: position 38,511,511 of record NC_084595.1, on the reverse strand, counting down.
ACTTGATAGTATGGAATTTGGACTTCAGCGTAATCTATTATTACACAAAAGTGGGCTATAAAGACGGACTTCATTCAAAAAGTCCCATAAGTTGTTGCCGCAGGAAGCAGTGACGATTGTAAATATAGAACAATAACTTTACTGGCCTGCACTGATAAGTCACAGGAGTCACTGATACTTAATTACAAACAAACTGAGATTGTGCCTCCAGGAATGGTGTCTGAATAACAGTTTAGCCAAGAAAATTGTCTTATCCAAAGTGGTTAAATCCACAACACTGGTTATTATAGAAAATGGGAGATTCGTTTAGAAATTTCCGAGCTTCCTTTGCTCTGCAGTTTCCCCTGGTTCAGCAGAGAGGCTTGCCTGCATACCTGCATGCCTCAACCATCAACCATCTCACCTTTATGTAAAGATGACAAGACGAGGAGAGTCAACACTGTTTCATGTCTGTTTCACAAAAGTGCAGTTGGAAATGACTTACGACACACCTGGAGAGCACTTGAGCTGGCACCTGTCTACTTCTATCTGCACGCTCACTTCAGGCTGCTCTGGACGCTTTCTTTAGGCACATAATGCTAAAGAATACGAGTGTGAACTCCTTTTCCTCTTAGATTCTTTTATTCCATGTAAGAAAAAGCCTTTGTGGTTAAATAGTTACTTTCTACACTGAAATAAATCAGATACAGCTCAGCTCTCCTGTCAACACATAGTGTGACATTTTTATTGTAGCTTTATCGCAACTAAGAAACACTTTGACTGGTATAAAGGTCTAATTCTCTCACACACCTGGCGTAAAAGTTAACGCCTAGTGCATGAAATAGCTTGAAAAAAGCTGCATGCTTGCACTCTGTGACACTTGCGTGTAAGTTTGGTTCGATATAAAACTTAATATTCATCCTTTTTTAAGGGCATTGCAGGGATATACACTGAAATGGACTTCGAACACGTTCAATTTCTCATTAGTTTGACATAAAAAGGACTTTTAACGGATACAGAGAGGCCACTGGCATTCATGAAATGTAACCCATCCGGTATATCACCTCAGGGTTAAAAGCCTGGTCTGAAAAAAAGCTGATTTAATCTGAGTGCAAATAAAAACAGAATGCAATGGGCGGCACAAACCCTATATTTAAATGATAATAGTACAAAGACATATTCAAAAGAAGAAAAATACCTGTTACAAGGACAACAAAGGGCTTGAGAAAATGGGGAGGTGTTCATTCCTTGAAGGAGTGCATGAGAAAATAAAACTGAGTAAAGTATAGATGTACAGTACAAACCAAAGGACTTGGACACACCCAGTCTAGTTGTGTCAGTCCCGGTAACATTGATGTTCATTTTCAAGATACAAAGAAAAAAATCTGTAGGAATCTCGCTCTTTTAAACCTAAATAGATTGAAATCTTAATTTATATTGTTGCAATAATCTGTAGGAAACAGTGTTAGGTGAAAGAAATGCTGTCTATTTACACAAAAGTAAATAGACGTCTAAATCAACTCCATTATGGTGTGAATAACCTGTTCCCCCAACAGGTAACTACTTGTACTAATGACTATGCAAAGTCTGAAATTCAGTCATCAACTGAAACTAAAACAGCTGTGTCAAAGGTTTGAAACTGGGTGAGGATCAGGAAAACCTCTCTGTTACCAAGATGAGGCGGGTAAAAATGTCACTTAACAGGCCAGACACCATGGCTGGAGCAGACACAAGGAGACGGGAGGTCGCTACGCTGCATCGGCAAAGCAGAGCTTTCAAACTTTAGCAGCCAGACAGACTAGCAGAAGACCAGAAGACCAGAAGACGTGGTCCAGCATCTACTCTTTGGTTAGGAGTTCATTAGAGAATTGCAGCCGAAAAACCTTGATGTGGAAACAAGCAGCAGCACAACAGTTCGAAGACACCATGGACACTTACGCTCTTAATGAAGCAGGCCTTCGAAAATTCCTAAGAAAATATAGATGGTGCTGGTTATTGCTGCTATTGTGTTTTGTTTAGTGCTATTGGATCAGTTATCCCATGTGACCTCAGTTGAACCCCGAGGATAAATAAAGTATTCTTCACTTGAGCTGACTTGACTTAACAGGTGACGCAATGCAAAAATAACTGGGCTGCAGAAAAATGGCAGCAGCATTTCTGCATTTAGTTAACTTCTCTGCACATCAGAATGAGTTGGGAGATTCGTCCAGCTCTTTGCATGACTCAGCACTGAGAAAGCTGCATGCACTTATGCCAAGATGATCTTATGATGGTGAATTTAAGACCTAGTTTTGCTGAATAAAGGGACTGTTGTGTTGGGTGGCTAGGGAACAAAAAAGTAAATACAGAAAGAAAATATAGCACTATCATGGCATCACCTGTGTCCAACTGGACTCTCAGCCGTCAGTCAAAATAATAATAATACTTAATAATAAATATAATAATATTTAATCTTTTTATTTTGACAGTATATATATATATATATATATATATATATATATATATATATATATATATATATATATATATATATATATATATATACATATATATATATATATATATATATATATATATAAAACACACTGAAATTGTTGCTTTTAACTCATCACTAGTTAGACTAGAAGCGGTGGGGCCTTGATCAAGGGCCAAAAGAAGAAAAATTAAAAAAAAGAAAGTGAAAGTTATTATTTTATAATTTTGGAAGTATTCCTAATATTCAGTATAGCATTTCTTGACTCCCAAGACATTTGTACTGTGCTGCATAAAGCTGTTGAGCATATTTCAGATGAAGCAAAAAGAAAAAAAACATTGTGCGGTCCTTGAAATAAACTGTCAAGTGCAAGTCACAAGTCACAAGTTTATTTACATAACACAATAATGTGATTTAGATTACTTTACAGAATGTGGTCAAATCTTCTTAAGATGAAAAGCCTTTTCTTCCACTCACTATTTTTTTTAATTGTTCTTAACAGGCAAATGTAAATAAATTGAAGAGGTACAGAATACATTTTGGAATTCCAGTCTGTGTATTTTACACACTTATACAAACAGATCAATAGAAAGATATTGAACAAATGATGAAAGGACCTAGACTGTGAGCTGTATTTGCCAAAGAATTATGAGCAGGAAGAGAGGAATTTCACAATAATTTCATGATAAACAGAGCCTGTTTGCTCCTCCCTACAGGAATGAACATTTTCAAAGTTGATGGATTTTGAGGGACGGGAAGTTGGTTCTTTGAGTTTAAGGCATGTTCTGTCCTCCTCATGTCTGCCCTGGTATGGTGGGTTTAATAGCTTTGAGAAGAGTTCACGCTGAGCACTTCCTTTGGATATAACCTCCTAACATCAGAGCTCAAGTATTATGGTATAGACAACTCAACATGTGAGCTCCACGCATGTGGGCATTGCAAATAAAAAACATAAGCAAGAGGACAGCAAGCCTCCTTCATGGTTTCCGCTACTGTCTGAAAAACCAGTTTGAGCTCTTTTATACAGAAGGGCTGCAAATGACAGAATGAAGACTGAAGATATTGAAAAAAGATACATTTCCTTAGTCGTCTCTTTAGTCTGCTGGGCCACATAACTCATTTTCACTTAATACTTTCTTTTTTCCTTAAATGTTCTGCTTTGGAGGAAAAGCTAATACCAGCAGAGCGATGTTTCCACATGCAGTCGATATAAAGTTGATTTATCAAAATGTTACATTTCGTTCCTGTCCTTGAAAACTAAAAGCAATACGCACAGCGGAAAGGAATGCGCACATCAGATCGGACTGTCCATAAAACGCTGGCGTGCTTAACACCTTTGTTCTCTGTGACAAAAAGTTTGGCCTCTGACGAGGGTTCCCAGGAGACGAGCTGCCCCGGTGACTGAGCGTGTGTGACTGTGCTCAGCCATCTGAAAGATAGACTTGATATCACACCATGCAGTCTGTCTGCCGTAATTTACAACACAAAGCCCCTATAACAACTCCTACATGTCACCACCACACGTACACAAACACACACACAGATTAGCAGTCGCCTCATACACATCGGACCACTTCTAACCAATTGGGTGACAGGTAGTATCTGTTACAGGTGTTTAGTTTCTCTCTTTTTCTGTGTGTGTTTTAACAGTCACAGCTGTACAATTACAGTGTAATGTTTTTCTTGGTCAAAGTAATAGTTATGTTGGAATATCATATCATTTTTATATTTTCAGTTCCCTCTGAAGATTTGGTTTTCACTCATGCTTGAAACTTGGGATTTACTGTTTGCTTGGCTGTCGCCATCTTTCCCCCCTTAGCTCACACTCCGTCGTTAGGTTCAGAGAGTTGACTGACTGAGAATTATCGTAGGGTTCCCTCAGGTGGACCAAAGACTTCTTAAAGGGGACCTATTATGACATCTAATACCTATTTTAAACAGGCCTTGAATGTCTTAAAAACAAGCTTTTGATAGTTTTTGCTAAATAAATTAGAAACTCAGCCTCTGAGCCATGTCTTTATCTTCCCATTCTCTAACCTCATTCTCTATGCAGGATTCTGAGTGGGCGGGGCTATGATAATGAGGCACTGTGCTGATTGGCTGCCTGAATGACGCAATACATGTGGGCGTGGTTTCACGCATTGGAGGCCAACCAATGCAAATTTCGTTTTGGTTACGTAACGACGGGGGCAGAATCTGAACGGCTCGTAGATCCACATCAGACTGGACGGCTCATCCGGGCGGCTGTACAGACACTGCAGAATTTGGTTGCTTTCCTCCTTCTCTGAGTTGGCAGGCTGAGGGGAGACCACTTTATATATGTTAAAGCAAGAAAAAACGTGTTTTTCATAATAGGTCCCCTTCTCGACATTTTGACTTTTTCTCTCGACATTTTGACTTTTTTTTCTCTACATTTTTTCTCGACATTTTGACTTTTTTCTCGACATTTTGACTTTTTTTCTCTGCATTTTGACTTTTTTCTTTGACATTTCGACTTTTTTTCTCAACATTTCGACTTTTTTCTCGACATTTTGACTTTTTTCTCGAAATTTCAACTTTTTTCTCAACATTTTGACTTTTTTCTCGACATTTTGACTTTTTTTCTTGGCATTTTGACTTTTTTCTCGACATTTTGACTTTTTTCTTGACATTTCAACTTATTTTCTCGATATTTCGACTTTTTTCTCGACATTTCGACTGGCGGAGTTAGTTGTTGTTGTTCCGGCCAGAGTTAGTTGTTAGTGGTTTCACCATCGATCCCGTCGTTACGTAACTTTGGGGAGCAGAATCTTATTGGCTCGTAGAAGCCACATCACACTGGACGGCTCATCCGCTGTACAGACACTGCAGAATTTGGTTGCTTTCCTCCTTCTCTGAGTTGGCAGGCTGAGGGGAGACCACTTTATATATGTTAAAGCAAGAGAAAACATGTTTTTCATAATAGGTCCCCTTTAACATTTGATTTTTGCCATCTATTGTCCAATCTAGTTGATCCTCATTTATCAGGCAGGCGTATCCACCTTATTCCTGGAGCCTCTACTGTAGAAACTGCTGTGGGAGGAACTTCCTGTTAGCCGCCGGAAGTTCCGTAACGCCGTTGACTAACCATGGCAGCTGAGCATGAACAGCGGTTTATTTTAAAGCAATTTGCTTTCAATCTAGCAGAGAAGTTACGGTTTTTTTTTCTGACATTTAATGTTTAACATGTTTATCAACCGTAGCATTTACTAAAATGTCCTTGCGGAGCTCGGGTACGTCGTTTTGTGGAGGAAAACCTGCATCATACTTTGTGGCTCGGATCCGACAGACTGCCGGAGGAGAGACGGGAATCCTCAGAGGATTGACAGGAATATCATGAGAATATCAGGTATGATTTCAGGTTAATGTCATGAAATATCAGGTGTGATTTCAGGTTAATGTCATTAGAATATCAGTTATGATTTCAGGTGTATGGAGGACACAGCATTGTAGTATTTGTCCGGTAATGACAACCTTTAGTATTATTTATTATTATTTTCTGTGCAGTTAAAATACAAAGTGTGTTTATGGCACGGACTGCAGGGCAGCATTAGAATAAAAATACAATAGTTTCACTACAGACATGTTGATAAGAAAAAAGTTTTTTGTTAATTAAATTTTAAATCTTAGCTGTGATCAGTACTCGAGTTGTAAAAATAAATCAGGGGGGATGGTGGATTTGATCATATGGGGACAGATAATTTGTGCTGATTACAAATAATATAATATATTACAAATAATAGCAGTGACCAAAACACCTGCAGAAATACTGCAGGAATGACATAGCAGCAGTTAAATGCAGCCTTCTGTAAGCTTTAAATATCCACTGGGCTTACATCAAATACATCAAAACACAACAATAAAAAACACTTTTCTGAACTTATCAATATGACTCTGTCCTTCACAGGATAAGTAAAATTGATCACTGCAAAAACTCAAAATCTTAACAAGAATATTTGTCCTATTTCTAGTTAAAATGTCTCATTTTAGTAAAAAGAAATCTCATTACACTTAAAACAAGACTCATCACTGGAAAAACAACAATTTTCACCTGTTTCAAGTAGATTTTCACTTAAAATAAGTAGAAAAATCTGTCAGTGGAACATGATTTTTTTTCTTGTAATAAGAAGATAAATCTTGTCCCACTGGCAGATTTTCTTACTTATTTCAAGTGAAAATTTACCTGAAACAGGTGAAAATTGTCACATTTTTCTGGTGTTGACTCTAACCAGCATGTTAAATGTTAATGTTGAAATAGCAGTAAAACCACATTCATTGATGAAATGACATAAGGGATGGAAAGGGGGGATGGCAGTTTTACAGGGGGGATGATTTGGACCGTTTTTATTTCAGGGGGGATGATTTGGACCGTTTTTATTTCAGGGGGGGTGCCATCCCCCTCATCCCCCATCAACTCCAGTACTGGCTGTGATAATGTACCGGTATTTTCCTAAACTTCTGGAGGGCTTAGGTGATGTGGTTGCAGGTGGGGGGTTGTGGGTCTTCCCCCAGGTACATTTGATGAGGGGGCTGGGGGTGTTATAGTGGTAGGGAAAACCCTAATGTATCATATCTTATCTTAATAATTGTGTACTGTATTGCTCCCTCAGATGAGCCTGACCAGATGGATCAGAAGGAGGAACTGTGATCAACACCAAAGCTTCCTGTGATGCCCAAACACAGTGGTCAGACCCAGGGATGGAGGACCACACCTATTCTATTATTTACGTGCTGGAGATGAGGTGATGGGTGACCGTGGTTTCACAGTTAGAGACTTGCTGGAGGAGCGTAGGGTGAGGCTAATCATTCCAGCATTCACACGCAAAGGATGCCAGCTGACCAGTGAGGAGGTCACTCACACACGCCGCATTGCTCATGCCCGCATTCATGTTGAATAAGGAACCTGGAGATGTACAAGATTCTTTCTCAAACAGGACCAAATTAACTTTGTGCCCAAAATTGACAAAATGCTCAAGATTTGTGCTGGTTTAGTGAATTTACGAGCTGAGTTTATTTCAAGTGAAAAGTGAGAAGACATTTAATATTGCACTTAAACATACTTACATATTTCATTCATTTAACATTTTCTGAAAACAATTTAGGTACAGTTACACTTACAGTATCTTTAACACACAACTCTCAACAGGTTAAGTGCTGTATGTAGTTTGTAGAGCTGCACTTACATATTTCATTCATTTAACATTATCTGAAAACAACTGAGGTCCAGCTGCAATTGTTGTTTTTTTGAGGAAATAAAAGTCTAAATATTGTGATTTCAGCTTGTCAGGTGTGAATATTTTCTGGTTTCTTAAGTCCTCCGACAGTAAACTGAATTTCTCTCACTTAAGACACAAATGTAATGTGCTTTTGTTAAACAATATTTTTGTGTTAAAATGTTTTGATTCATGTCCCAATATTGTATGTCCTAATATGTCAGGAGGGGATCTTTCAGGTTCTGTTTTTAATAAAACTGAAAACAAAAATGAAGTCTGTTGTTCTGTTTTCCTCCTAGCTTTATACAGAGGGGCAGAGCTGAATCTTCTTTGTACCAAATTCATCTACAAATGTTTGTGTGAAGTATGTGTGAAAAGTTCTGGAGGTGTTTCATGTGTGTATCAGAAGTCTTTGTCAAATGAAATGTGGAACTCCAGGTGCTCAGTTGGTGTCCAGATAACCAGCTCTGCAGCCCCAGGAACATCACTGCCAGCTGGACCTGAAAGAATAAATATAAAAGATGGCTTACAGTTTGTCTTAATGAAGGTTCACAAGTAGCCTACCTGTCACATTAGTTCATAGATTATAAGCAGTACTCGAGTTGTAAAAAAAAAAATCAGGGGGGATGGTGGATTTTATCATATGGGGACAGATAATTTGTGCTGATTACAAATAATATACTATATTACAAATAATAGCAGTGACCAAAACACCTGCAGAAATACTGCAGGAATGACATAGCAGCAGTTAAATGCAGCCTTCTGTAAGCTTTAAATATCCACTGGGCTTACATCAAATACATCAAAACACAACAATAAAAAACACTTTTCTGAACTTATCAATATGACTCTGTCCTTCACAGGATAAGTAAAATTGATCACTGCAAAAACTCAAAATCTTAACAAGAATATTTGTCCTATTTCTAGTTAAAATGTCTCATTTTAGTAAAACAATCTCATTACACTTAAAACAAGACTCATCACTGGAAAAAACAACAATTTTCACCTGTTTCAAGTAGATTTTCACTTAAAATAAGTAGAAAAATCTGCAAGTGGAACAAGATTTTTTTGCTTGTAATGAGAAGATAAATCTTGTTCCACTGGCAGATTTTCCTACTTATTTCAGGTGAAAATTGACTTGAAACAGGTGAAAATTGTCAAATAAGTTATTTTTCTGGTGATGACTCTAAATGTTGAAATAGCAGTAAAACCACATTCATTAATGAAATGACATAAGGGATGGAAAGGGGGGATGATTTGGACCGTTTTTATTTCTCATCTCGAGTACTGATAAGTAACAATATTTATCCACCTGGAGGAGTATCCACTTTGCCCATTGGGAAGAATGAGATACTTCTCATCTTCTAAGCATTTCTTCACTTCTTCAGGTCGTCCTCCCATCCCTCAACAGCAGGAGGCAGAGGTAAGATGATATTGTCCCGTTTGAGCTGTGACAGGTGGTGTTTCCACATGTTTTATATCCCCAACGCTCGGAGAAAGAGGGTTAACGCGTTCACTCAGCATGTAAACAAACGCGGTTCTGGCAGCACCGGAAGGAGCTCCCACAATTCGCGCAAAGCCTCATGGGCCGTAGGAATAAGGTGGATAGATGCTGAGGGTGATGAATGTGACTAAACCTACAGTAACCTATTTCCATGGAAATGGAGCCTACAGGTGGAAGCAGGGCAGGAGGTTGGATTTTAACTTGTAGATCTCACCAGGAGTGAAGGTGCCGCGCTCTGGTGTTGCAGAAGTTCCTTACTTAATGTTGCACAAGGGACATTTCAGAGGCAAATGTCAACTAAAATGTTTTTTAAATTTTATTTCTAAACTGATTATCTCCTGAAATGTGGCTCAAATCTCTACCAAACCCAGTGAATTGTTTACCCACTGCCTCTGCAGGTTAATTTAACACAATGTTGATGCCAGAGTCAGAGCCTACTCCAGGTGTTTTATTTTGAAAATTCACCAGTTTCTCCACGCCGTTCTTGTGTGCAGAGCAGGCGGTCGCTTCTGGGAAACTTCTAAGCTGCTTTGCGGCAATTCTGGTGGAACTACGCTTATTAACTTAAATGGCTTCGATTTGCAGCGGTTGGTGTATTGCATCCTTCTTGCAACACTTCCACACCTGGTGGGATTTGCCTGCAAGAGTAGCAGTGAGCTTGGTGGGCGGGAAACATCAGAAGACATGTGAGAGACAGGACTTTCTTGGTCCATAAATCGATCTACGCATGAGATGGAGTAATTGGAATAAACCATGCAGATGGTTAAAAGCAGTCATAAATCGTTAGGTGACCACCTGAACTTTTCTTTAATCCCATGGAAATTCTGAACCCCTACATTTATCGCTACAGTTATTCATTTAGCAGAAGTGAGGAACGGCAATCAAGGAACAGTACAGTTAGAAACCCAGGCATCAAATGCTCGGTCAAATAAATAAATACAAAAAAGAGGAACGTGAGGTTCCAAAGAAGGAGAAAGTGTCTCTCCTCTTTCTGTTCTTCTTTCTGTCTTTCCCATCTCCCTTTTCCTGCTCTACCCGGCTGGCCTTTGGCAGGATCACCACCTTGTATGATCCAGGCTCTTCCGTCTTATGGAGAGTTTTCCTTGCCAATGTTTGGCGTAAGGGCTTTTTCCCACAGGGGAGTTTTGACCTGCCATTGTTTATGTAATAATTGCTCGGGGGGTCATGTTCTGGGTCTCTGGAAACCCCCTAGATACAACTTGTATTGTAATAGATGCAATATAAATCAAATTGAATTGAAACTGATCTGTACACTGCAAAAACTCAAAATCTTAACAAGAATATTTGTCTCATTTTTAGTTAAAATGTCTAATTTTTAGTCAAAAAAAAATCTCATTACACTTAAAACAACACCTGTTCACCTGTTTCAAGTAGATTTTCACTTAAAATAAGTAGAAAAAATCTGCCAGTGGAACAAGATTTTTTTGCTTGTAATGAGAAGATAAATTTTGTCCCACTGGCAGATTTTTCTACTTATTTCAAGTGAAAATGTACTTGAAACAGGTGAAAATTGTCAAATAAGTTATTTTTCTGGTAATAACTCTTGTTTTAAGTGTAATGAGATTTTTTGACTAAAAATGAGACATTTTAACTAGAACTAAGACAAATATTCCTGGTAAGATTTTGATTTTGTTTTTGCAGTGTAGAAAAAGTGAATGTAGAGAAGTGCAGTTAGACATGAATGTAATAAGTAAAAATGTCAGTATGTCAGGGTTAAGAGAGGAGGGAGGAAGTAATATCATTGCAAAATGAGGTTTTGGAAGTCCCTTAAATGGCTGTTGTTTTTTGTTTTCCATGTGCTTTGAACATCTTCTCATTAGTCTGACTGTCAGCTTATCATAACTAGCCGGTTCATTTGTGGTCCAAAGACAAGTTTGTTCTTGTTGTCTTTATCAACATCTGAAAGAGACTCTGCCAGAAACCACATTCACAGATAACAACACCACCATTGTCATCAGGAGCGCTGCAGACTCTGCTGAGCAGATGGATCATCTCTGCAACATTTCAACACTGTCAGAAACACTTTAACTGTATGCTGGCCATGTTCTGCTGTCTGGAGGTAAAACAAAGAAGAAGAGAATAGTTAGTATATTAGGGCTTATCAAAACAATAATTAAAATGTATTGGATGTGCAGTGCCAGTACCTCGGGATCAAAACCCTGCAAAGCATCAGTTGGACCAGCGAATATTATTCTGAGAAATCCACAGAAGGAAATCCTCCAAGAGGCATGCAGACATGACGCAGACACTTTTACTTGCCATTCGATTAATGAAAAACAGTTCGTGGCTGAGAGGGGGGATTGATTCTTTTTGCTCTGCTGGCTGTAAAGCAACAATTTCAACTAAATTTAATGGTAATCACACAAAAAAGAAAAAAGTTTTAGTAGATATCCTTTCGTGTTATATTTGCTTGTGTTTATAATATTGAATGGCAGAATCAGAGGATGTTAATATACTTTGACCGCATGTTGCTGGAGTTCAGTAACGCGTCCAAAAAGAGAGCTGAAGGAAATATTTTCAGCCACTGCTGTCAGGACGTCTCAATAATAGTCCATAAAAGTTAAAAGCGCTCCCATAGGTGTCGTTATATAAATGTTTTCTGTGTTTTTGTGCTAACCATCATAATGTATTCACAATTAACGTGACTGTGGACCTATTCTATTTTTGAAGTTTGGCTGCAAATACCAGATTTATTTTTGTGATAACTTGATCTGACTGGTGTAAATTCTGTTTCTTTCTGCACTCTTAAATAAGAGATATGATGGAGATGGGGAAGGTCCTGGGAGCAGCTGTCAACATGAAAAGGCCAGAGACTTTTCCCTTTTTTTTCATCCTGTCAACCTCTGCCCGTGGTTGTTGTTCTGTACCACCTCCGCAGGTAACTTCCATAAATCTGTGGTACAAAAGAGGATGTGAACTGTGACTGAATGATAAATTCCTCTTATGACATTCGGGAAAGAAACCTCTTTGGTGTCAGGTGATTTTTGTTCTGAAACATCAGAGTTAGCTGAGTTCCTGCATCTGTTATAACGGCCGCAGTACATTTCCGATACTTTGTGTATACACGATTATGCTGTTCCTGACAACAGAGACGCCCTGTAGAGTGTCTGTTCTCACTTTCTTCTGTCTCTGGCACGGGTATTGGTCTTTATGTTGTGCCTAAAGGGGTTAGTTCTCCTTCTGACAAAACTCAATTCCTTCTTTCACTTATCATTGAAACATTTGTGGGTATGTAAAGCCACATTTTATGATACACCACTCCAGTTCAAATTATTTATATAACACCAATTCACAATAAAAGTAAGGTTAATGCCCTTTTTGGAGAAATAAAACATCTGTATTACAATTCCAATGAAACACAGTCCAATCACATCCATTTGTACTCAATCCAAAAAAGCTGTTTTAGTAAGTAAACCAACTGGTTGTGTGTAATTTTCTGTGGCGGTTGAAGTCATTAGAAGGTGCTTCCAGCAGAACCAGCTCGGGTAAGACGTGCCGTATTTCAACAAGTACGGCAGCTTTGAACCTGGATACTTTGTAATTCCTGATTGGCAAGTTTCTCTCAAGAGAACTTCTCTTAAGAAACTGTTTCTGCTACTGGAAATTCGACTTTATAGCTCAGGTAGTGTGCCCACATAATCACCGGATGCTGGAGAAACCTCTCATTGTCAGCCAGGAATTTGACATGAAAACATCCTAAACCCGTGTCCCATATCTCATGTTGATGCGAAAGGCATTCTGGGAGACATTTCCATTTCAAGTCCACACAAGTTTCACCTGGGCACATTCTTAGTATAACGGGCAAAGCTAGAGCATATCTGATGAGTTTGACTGCACATTAAGGGGCAGATCAGATAAGATTCTTCTTCTTTCTGCTCCCTTTTCATTCACAATTTAAGAACATTTGTATTTGTATTGAATTGTTTTATTTTTTGAATGAAATAAAGAATAAATGAAATGAAAATGACATGTGAAAATTCAGAAAAGTCAAGGTGGGATAATCAAAAATGCTAAATCATGGTCATAAAAAGGAGCACAAGCAGAAAAGATCTGGATACACACATACACATACATACATACATACATACATACATACATACATACATATATATATATATATATATATATATATATATATATATATATATATATATATATACATTTTATTTATAGGGGCCTTTCACGACACTCAAGGTCACCGTACAAATGGACGATAAAAACAATCAATAAAACATGGCAATCAATTAAAAACATAGCAAAGTACAATACATAAAAAAACAGTAAAGTGCAATAGTGAGGTAATTCCAGTCCCAAGATTAATGTGAGTATATACATATATATGTATATGTATATATATATATATATATATATATATATATATATATATATATATATATGGCAGGAAGAGAGTTGAGTATAAATCCAGGTTCATATTGAGACAATCACACAGGAGCAACTGAATGTCCAAGTAATACAAGTGAAGGAGGCCATCATCAGGGTGGGGGGTAAAACCCATAAATCTGTAGGGGAAGTTAGCAAAAGCCTCCTGGCTGAGCCACACCTTGGTACTTTCTCAAACTTAAAAGCAAGCATTAGTGAGCTCAACATCAAAAGGCCTGGAGGACCACAGAAGACAAGCAAAGTGGATGATCACATGATTTACGTATTTTTCTTAGTAAAAAAGAACCCCTTCATTGCATCAAGTGGGGTAAAAAAGAAATACTGTGGAGAAGTTAGATGTATCATTGTAAACATCTACAATCAGGAATGTAAATACAGAGTATAAAACGAGGTATAAACTGGTGGTGAAATTCAAGAACAGGAAAGTCAGATTAGACTTCATCAGAAAATGTCCAATGTTCTATGTTCAGATTCTTCGGATGGATGACACCCAGAAAAACTTGCACCATTGTGATGGAAAGAGCAAAGCACGGAGAAGACAAAGAACAGCTCAAGATTCAAAACATACAGTACCACATCCAGTGTGAAACACGGTGGAGGGGCAGTATTAATGTTATAGCTGCTAACGGAACAGGGTCACGGGTGTTTATTGATGATGTGACTACTGGCCGACAAACGAATTCTGTTGTAAAGGGCTGTACTCTCAGAGCATTCAGTCAAAGGCAACAAAACTGATATGATAGCACCTTGAGCTGTAGATGGACACGAATACACCACGCTTTTCAGTTACTGATGACAAAACTGAAAGGAGAACAGAATAACTGAAGGTAGCTGCCAAATTTTAAAGAGGAAACTCAGAATTTCAAGACTTCAGGCAATCATTTCCTACAAAAGATCATCATCCTGGTATTCCAGTTCATGGTTATATTTACAATGATGGCCCTTGGTCCAAGTACTTTTCACCCCCTGAAAATTACTGTAACTTGCTGAAGATGTCAAATTCCTGAATAGTTTTTGGGAAACCTCTTGAATTTAAGCCAAACGTTTACACTCTGACTTGACCTTGACTTTTATTTTGAACCAGTAGTGATGGTGTATGAAGTCAAAATCATAAAATCTCTGGAATTGTCAAAATTGCTTCTGGACCTAAATGGATATTTGTTAAGGGAGTTGTCGTGTCTCCGTCTTCTGGGTTTGAAGAAGTAGGAAAATCTCACTTCAGTTAAAATATCTAACATAAGAGACTGTCAATTCTAATAATAAAGTTATGTGGTAGCTCTTATGTCACATTTAACGTTCTATTAATAAAGTTACAAAGTACATCTCATGTCACATTTAAAGTTCTATTAATAAAGTTAAAAAGTATATCCCATTTCACAGTTACTTTTTAGGCCTTTAGCTGACACATTCAGAACATCTCAAGTGACTGCGAGGGTCAGAGAGAGCATCGGGCTGACGCGTCCTCACTACAGGTATAGCTAAGTAGCACTGATTTCTGAGCTGGGACATGGACCTAACTCAGAATAAGATTCATATTCTAAAGAGAAGGTGCTTTTTTGTGCTAGTTGTACTAACAGACGGCTGTTACTGGTTGGCGGCGTGGCCTGAAAAGGTGAGAAGCTTAGCTTAGCTACGTAGCAGGCAGCTTGTGTGGCCGTATGGCCTCTCAATGAGTTGATGAAGCAATCATATCTGGTCACCACATTTGAAATGGGAGGCCCCACTTTTATTCTTCTGTTGGAAGTCACTTTAGATAAAAGTCTCTACCGGACGTGACATAAGATTGTTAAGCTAATCAACAGCAGGTACCTCTGCTAGTCCATGTTTCCACTCTGGTGGAAATCATTTTGGACGTTGTTTTGGTTGTGACACTTGAAATGAGGATGCTTAGACAGATTTGGTCAGAATGTAGTAAAGTAATTTTATTTCATCATAGATAAAAGTGCATCAACCATTGGCCAGTTTGTGGTGACTGAACACGCAACACAGTCTCACTCCGAATGCGTTGAAATCCGACAAACGGTCACGAACCTTTGGCGACACCTACTGACGCAAAAGGTACCCTCCTGCGTCTCTTTCAGACGCAATAGGCTCCTATTGACTCCAATGTAATTCTGTCTGTGGCTATATTTGACGCTCAGCGCCAGCGAGCAGTTTCCTCATTCCTCTTTTTAAAAAAATGCATATATTTCCATTTAAAAGTGTGGTTTGATGACATTTCTAGCGAGAAATTTTCAGACGCAAATAGAATACACCAAATTGTATGACATCTCCAATGTAATCCCGTCTTAAACAAATGGCTGGTAACTACTAGCAGGTTAATATCCCCCCACTGGCCATACTTATGGGACTAAATAACGCCTCATTCAATGGGCTGATAACAGTCAACGGCCCATGAATGGGGCATCTGTCACGTGTCCAGGATCCCCCTCGCCACTATGACGTAGAGGGGAATCCCAGGGAATTCCCAGTGTCAAACGTCCCCATATAATTAATAATAATGTAATAATCCTAGCTGCTCCCGGTTGTCAGGCCAGCGCCGTTGTTCTGGCAGTTACAGTCTACAGTGTAAAGCGCTTTGCGGCTGTAGGAGTACAGCTGGAAAGCGCAATATTTTGTAAGCCATTTACCATAATAATGTAACAGTTCGTGTATATATCACGTGCACGTAGCTTATCCCAGAAGATTGGTAGATTAGGTGATCCCCATGTGTCGGAAGAAAACGCGAATGACGGCTACTAGTCCCCTATTTAAGTTTTTAAAATATATATATATATATATATACACAACTCCCAAAAATGTCAGACAACTAGTACAGTCACAGAATATATGGGAAATATAAACGCAGCATGCAATGCATTAAACTAAAAATATATTTTTCAAAAAGGCTGCTGTCGTTTGTTGGCGCCCAATTCCATCCCCATTTCACTCTGGCCAAATCTGGAAAAATGCTTCTTAATAACTGATAAACCATGCATGATACTCACTGAACAGAGATTGTGGGGAAAAAAAGGCATATTTCTCACAAATCAAACCACACATTTAAATTGAAGTACTGCTCTGAGCGTCACATATAGCCGCTGACGGGATTACATTGGAGATGTCATACAATTTGGTGTATTCTATTTGCGTCTGAAAATTTCTCGCTAGAAATGTCATCAAACCACACTTTTAAATGGAAATATATGCATTTTTTTAAAAAGAGGAATGAGGAAACCGCTCGCTGGCTCTGAGCGTCAAATATAGCCGCAGACAGAATTACATTGGAGTCAATAGGAGCCTATTGCGTCTGAAAGAGACGCAGAAGGGTACCTTTTGCGTCAGTAGGTGTCGCCAAAGGTTCGTGATCGTTCGTCGGATTTCAACGCATTCGGAGTGAGACTGTGTTGCAACACAGCATGTTCCAGATGACTTGAAGCCTGCTCGTTCTGCCCATTTGCAACATGCATTACAGGGGAAAAGAAAAGGTTCAAAAGCACTCTCTCGAAAACGGTTATGACTCTGCGTTAGAGTAGGGGAGGCAGGGAAGGGAACATAGGTATGAGTACAATTCCTCCCTGATGAAGTCCTCCATCCAGTCCCACAACAAAAATAATTTAAAACAACTACTAGCTGTGGCCTCGGTACGAAAAAAAAAATAAACAAAACAGTCCAGCTCAAGGGCTTACTCTAAAAGCAACAATATACAGCAAAAGGCCACAAGTCAAAGAAAAACCAAAACACTAGAACACACACACAGACCAACAGGCAAATTACTCAAACACTACAGTTTGGTTTTGACTGCGGTACAGTCTGCTTGTGTCTCCTTGAGCCGATGTTCAGCTGATGGTTTTAAGGTGTGATGGATGGATATCCAACCAGATGGAGTCAGGTGAGCCAACCAGAGATGGGTGTGGAAACTGTCCTCCAATCAGAGTCAGGAGCAGGAGCGCAGCGAGCTTCCACACAGGTGGTGGTGGTTAGGGCAATGACCTGCAAGTCTGACAGACATAAATCAAGAATGACCTGGCAACAGCCTGGGTATGTAACAAAAACCTATGGGTGGCATGACAAAGGGTTTGTTCCTATACGGTCTATGATAGAGAACGAGCGTTCTGGTTCTGGTGCATTACGTTGGTTTTGCAGTAAATGTGCACCTGAGTAGATTAATTTGTTGAATTTCAGGCTTATAAGATTATGAACCTGGGAATGCTCACCAGTCACGAGAACTCAAGAAGCCTCTGGGATGAGTGGTGAAACATTTTTAAGAACCAAGGTTAAGAAGTCCAGATGCCTTCTCTTTATACATTGGGGATGACCACGTATCAGGTAACTGGGAACCTGCAAATGTACTGATGTGTCCATGCAAGGTCAGGTGAACAACATAAACAACATTTCACGTGAATGTCACATGCTTTTGTTTTGTATTTGACATGTTATTTATGGGTCTATGGGCCTTTTTTTTTTTTTAGGTGTCCGACAGTGGAGATTTCCTGAGAGTGGAAGTGCACTGGAGGACACCTCACAGTGGAGGAGAATGAAGTGAACACAGAATGTATTTATGATATTAATAATTAATGATTATATGTTTATATACTGTATTCACGGTAGCTTGAGTTGAATGACTGAAATATGTCCATGCAAGACTTATATTTTTATTGGAATGCATTAAGTCATCCAGAACATTTCAGCCCTATGTCATGTGTGAGCCAGATGAGCTCTGATTCTCATTTTTCTTGACTGAACTTGAACTGCCATGATATACAGCTGCAAGTGAATTGATTTACAAACGCCACCATTATTTATTGAGGAACCACTTCATTTGTGACCAGAAAATTCAGATTGCTTTTGCTACCACAA
Organism: Cololabis saira; assembly: GCF_033807715.1. NCBI lineage: Eukaryota > Metazoa > Chordata > Actinopteri > Beloniformes > Belonidae > Cololabis > Cololabis saira. The sequence goes on along the minus strand of NC_084595.1, from coordinate 38,493,063 downwards.
AAACCTACATATTAATTATAGGGAGAATTCTGGGTTCGTGCATCTCTCACTCCCTCTATTTTCTTTTTTTACACGTGATTTTCATTGTCTGCAAATTAAATTGTCAGAGCTTTAGAGTTTTACAGAATTACCAATTAAAAGACCCTCAAATATTCAAAGTACAGACCATTAAATGTCAGCCGTGACGTGGCTGAGGATTACGAACACTCTCGACGATATTTAGTGGAACATTGCGTAAATGTGTAAAATTACAAAGCTGCAAGAAAGATCCAGAAAATTAGTCACAATGAGTTTACTTGCCACGTTTAAACAGTCACCTTTGTTGCAAGGTTTGGTAATGGCTTTATGCAAGATTAGGTTGGTTGTTAATCTCTGTTTATTTCTCAGTGAAATGCCAGCATTCGACCTTCAAAACATGCATCTTTTTTACCAAGCAAAGCGGTTTTCGTGATTACAAATATATTTTGGGATCTGTCAGGTCAGTCATACTCTGCATTCATAATTATGATCGATTAACATTTTTCGTTCAAGAAGCTTAGCCTTTGTTGACATTCTCAAGTCGTGATTTATATAAACGGATACACGTGCAGCAGTTTTGTGAGGCCACCGTTTCCTTCTGTGGATGCAGGCCTGCCAACTGAGCCCTCGCACATTTTTAATCATACAAACACACACACACACACACACTTCACCATATCTAATCTATGAAGTAGGTGGACGTGTTTCCTTTGAGATAAGTGGGAATTCATGACGCTGTAAACAATAAAAAAAAAATATTTTGTTTAAGATTAAATCGACAATATTTGCATAGCTTGAGTCAGTCTGACTACGTCACTGCTGATACAGATGTGATTCAAGTGTGCTGCTCAAGGTCAGTACAGATGCTGCAAGTTAAAATTCAACTGTATTTATTCACTGTATTTTATTAAAGTACCAGACCAAAAAAAAAAAAAAAAGATCCTTTTTCAGGCTCCGTCCAGATAAAGTTGTTGTCAGGAAACTACATCTTAAATTTGTCTCCTTGCAAATTTGTAGATATTTGGATCTTTATTTGTACTAGTCTAGTTGTTTTTCTTTTCTTTCCTCAGTTGCATTTGATTTGTTATTCTTTTATTCTCTGGCATTTTAATGAGACAGAGACAAGCTCCTCTGTGCTCCGGAGGAATCTCCTCCGCCGCCTTTAAATGTCAGCATGCCTGAGACACAGTTAGGTGAAATAATTGTGCTGTCTCAGCCTTTACCATGACAATGCAGATCAAAGGGTACAGTACTGAGGTTATTAACTCGCAACCTCTGTGGACTTCATTGAGGGTTTTCGTTTCCTTGGGGTTTTATAGGAATCTAGTTGCTGGACAAAAAGAGAAAAAAAAAAACAATGTGAAATAATTCTCTATGAGGCAGCTTCAAGGCCAGGAGTAAATAGCTGTCTGGTCAGTTAAGCTGGCATTTATGCTGAAATTACACTCGACTGGTTTATAAATGAATTCAATATACAAGCTTACCTCAGAGTGAGAACATTTTTTACTGATCCCGATGCCACGGTACATGATACTGGTGCATGATATGAGGAGACTTATCTTAGCTGCACCCAATGAACTGTAAAGCAAACAACATAGATATCCCATATTAGTCCTTTAAACAACTTCCATGAGTGAAAATTTTTGTGAAAAGAAAAGAAAAGAACAAAAATCTGGAGCAGTTTATTATTTAGCTGAGGATGGGGCTTAATCCGAACCAAAGTGAGAAGGGGAGGGAGGGATTGCAAAGACATCAATAAAAATCTTCTTTTTTTTTTTAAATCGAGACTGCAGTCATTCAGAAAAGATGGCTAAAAAAATCATATAATAATAATAGATCGTCAGATTAACAGGAACAAATATTTAGTTTCTTTTATCAGTATATATTTAACAAAATAAAAGAAACGGAAGAAAAGTGGGCAATACTAAGTACATCCTTACTGCTTCCATAAGATGTCAGCAGGTAAGTGACAGCTGGTTGAAGAACTGATCATCAGCAAGGGTTCAGACCTCTGTCAAAGTAGAATTTTTACACTTTTTTTGTCTGAAGCACTCTGGGATGCGTTAATACAAATCCAGGAGGGAACGACATCAGCTATGAGCCTCGAGAAGGAATCGCTCCTTCACATCATTGCAAAAAGGATTATGAAACCATGCCCAAACGCTATAGACATCAGTTTTCTGTAATGAGAAAGATTACAGGTAAATAAACTTCTGAAAGGTAAATGAATATAACTGGATCCTTAGATGAATCATTTTCACGTAAGACAGAAATAAAGAGAAAGGAAAGCACTGCAGAGAAAAAGAACTGAACGTAAAAGCAGAATGCCATAACATGATGAGGCTGCAAAACAGATGGACTGGCAGGAAAAAGGAAAAATGCAATATAAACTTGGAGGGGCTGAAGAGACACAGTTGTAAGCAATCAGGGACGATGGGAGCAAGCAAAGTCAAACTAGAACTGAACACAGGAAGAAGCAGACTTTCACTCTAAAACAGGAAGTAAAGCCACCAGCAAACACAAAAGAGGAAACAAAGAAATACAAGAAAACAAGACTAAAACAGGGGAACTACCCAGGAAAGACAAGAAGGGAAATCTAAAACCATAACAGGCCGAGGTTCACAAAAATGCATCTGAACAAATCCTGAGATTTCTGCCACAATGTCCTACGGATACATGAAACCAAGGTCAAATTGTTTCATCACAGTTCCCAGCACCATGTCTGGAGAAATCCAGTCACATCATTTCTGCAAGATCACCTCATAGCACAGCAACAAATGGGGGTGTTTGCACCCGTAGGAATCGAACACCCCACCATAGTCCATCATAAAATCCTTTATATACCAAAGTGTTGGAACAATAGTCAAGTCTATTTCAGCTTCCACTGGCCAAGAAAGGAACTGCCGTTTGTTCTCACTTTCGTACTTTCGTATGATTGCCACTTAGATCATTCTTACAAGACTTTCATGAGGTTAAAAAATGCAGGTGGACAGTGTTGCTTTCCTCACATTGAGAAGATCATAATTCGTTTGATAATTTGCTTCAGTGCTATGCATCGCTGATGCACAGGTAGTTTGACGATTTGGGGATTTGGAGCCATGCAACAAACTGGTAGCGGTAGTGGATGAGATTCACCCATAAAACTCCTCCGCTGAAATGTTAAGGGGCTTTGCATGTCTTCTTTTCTGACCCTTAACGATAGAACCTCTGCTCTACACCGCTACATTTTCTCCATGATCAGGTGACTCAGTAGTACACAGTATCGTACTGCTGTGAGACATGTTGCAGTTTGCGTATACTGCAGAACAAACCATAATCTTAGAAATTTAGCACACGCGGTTGAACGGTTTCGGCCTATTTATAATATGCCAGCTTTGCAGGTTCACTTCTATTTTGCAACAGTTGGAGTCTTTTCCGTGGAAGCTGGGAAAATTCACAGCAGCTGAGGCAGAGGAAAACGGGAAAGGCTTGAAAACAAGTGGACCATCACAAGTCACACTCCAATTTAGAAAAGTGCAAGAGTGTGAAGTTATTTCACAGAAGTTTATTCAAGTCTTTTTTTCGTTCAATGGTATCCTTACTCAGCTTTTCTTTTTTTTTCAATCATACTTGTTCTGTATTTTTTTTAAATCTCACTGCTCTATAAGTAGCTCTGTCGTGACTGGATCTGAATATACCAATGACTGCACATTAGAGGGCACCTTTAACCTTCTGTTGACTTAGGTAGCACTGGAAAGAGACATGACGCACTGAAACGTGACTCCTTGCTCCTGGCATAGAGCTGGGACTATATAAAGATGAATCTCTCCCAGGGAAGTACGTCTCAACCCTTCATCCTTAACACACACACACACAAATGCACACGTGCTTTTGCACATCTACTTATCATCTGTTGGCTTCATTAGTTTCCCTACCAACTATTTTATCTTGCCAAATATCTCCACTATTTTTCCCAAAGAGTTCCCTCTTGAGCATCTTCACAGTCTTGTTAACATTCACTCACTGTATCTGACAAGAATGGCCACTCTGTTTCCCTCCAATCATTCATTAAGCCCCATTAGAAGAAAAAAAAAAAATCACATTGCTGCCTGAACGCCAACACCTCTGTCTTCACCGCTCTTCTGGCGTCTGTGGGGCTCCGGGTGTGATTCCGGGCATTGGGATACCTAGAAACTTGGCCTTGCGGTCAGTGCCAGTTTCCATGGCTCCCCCTCGTCAAAGTGATGTTCTTTCTAGGCCCGGTGTGTTTGTGAAGTTCCTGTGAAAAGATGGCTCTGTGTCTGGAGGGTCCGAGTCCAGAGAGGGCGGAATTCCTCTTTGACTGCAGGGTTGGAGTGGTGCGGCACGGTGGATGGAGGGGAAAGTTGAAGGAAGAAAGACAGGAGCAGCACGTTCGGGTCTCGGCTCGGTGCCGAGCATCAGCCGGGAGCTCGGGGGACTGGGTCACTGAGGATATTCGGAGGAGGGAAGTAAACAGGAGAGCGTTAAACAATGACTACGTTTACATGCATCAATAATCCTTTTAAAACCCGAATATTGGCAATAACCCGAATTTGCACGGCCATGTAAACAACCAATAACCCCTTTTGAATAACCCGAATTTGCTCATATTCCGGTATTTAAAAACTTGAATATGACCCCTGGGTTACTCCTTTTAAAACCCGAATATTCGGTCATATAAACGCCAAACGGAATATCCCCATCAAACGGAACATGAATTTGTTTTATGCGCATGCTCTGTTCGCAAGAAATCCTGCTCTTTTGAGTCCAGGAAGTTCTTATAAAAACAGAGAAACACAAGACCACGCCACACTTTTGGAGTGAGGAGGAGACTAATCACTTCATAAATGTAATGAAGGATATGAACATTTTGGCATTTGTAGACGGTAGAAAGTACCGGGATAGCCAGATTTACAAGAAGATGAGCGAAAAGTTGCGTGAAGCAGCATTTGTTTTGAATTTGGATACAGGATGGAGAAGCAGAAATTAGGGGAATTGCGTCATCACGTTCTCCGCGCGTTGCTGGTTTTATCCAGATATCCCGAATGATTAATTACCATGTAAACGGAATATTCTGAATGTTTCAGTAACCGGAATATTAGCAATAACCCGAATTTTGACTGCATGTAAACGTAGTCACTTACACCAAATTAAAAACTGCAACATTACAGAGAGAAGTTATAGGCCTTTGAGTAACATGCCAATGCCATTAATAGAGCTGATCAGCACTTTTATCATAACCTTGCAAGTTTTAATATTTTTGTCACTTTCATGAGGATGTTTTTATTTTGTTTTATTGAAAATGTTCTGCTTTCCTTCATTTGTTGAAATGGCTCTATCTGGTTCCCTAACAACAACCGACTGATGGGCATTGTGAAGGTGTGTTGAAAGATTGCAGGTGTGCACATAAATGACCTTCACAAACTGTACAAGGTTAAAACTAATAAAAAAGGCGCCGTACATTTTGACCGAGCTAAGCTGATCTTTTTAATGATTTTATGTTGCCATCCGATCACAGACACAGTTCGACAACATGCCCAACAAACAGATTTAAAAATCATTCGTCCCTGTAACCGTTGGCTTTTCAAACAAGTTATTCTGATGTCTAGTTTTAACCTGTTGTTTTTATGCGGTTTCTTCTGCTGGCTGTAAAACAAATTACCCTGGGATAATGACGGTAACTGTAGTGCACGTGTGGGCCTCACCACAAGAAAATCCAGGCACTTTTATTCTTATCTGGCAAAAGGAAGTCCTTACCTGCCCATTTCCACACTTTGGAACAATCTTTGTTTGTAGTTTTATACTTAAAAGAAAAAAATAATATTTTGCATAAAGTGTATTTTGTATTTTTTGTGTGTGTGTGTGCTTGTCTGTTTTTCCAATTGTCCAAACTCATTTTCTAATAACTGAAACTAAGTAGATAAATCAATAAATAAAAAATTGCTAGTCTTTACGAAAAGGATATAAATGCAGCACTAATCAAGTGGTAATGGATAAGCTGTAGTTCTGATATCGGAGCTACGGTGACGGTCCTCCTAAAAGTAAACTGTAGACTGCAGACGGGCTGTGACTCCCTCACCCTGACTTCCTGGCCCAACCTTCACCTGTTCCAGCTCTGAAAGTGTGAAGAAAGTGTGCAATTTCACAGTTGAATTGTTACAAAAAAATGTAATCAGCATTATTTATGTAAAAGGCATCTGGACGAGCAGCTTGTTGGAGAAGGAATGTTCCAGCATGACAGAGGTTCTGCACTCAAATGGATACTTTGACCTGGAGAAGTACACAACCTGACTGGTACGTGCCTTACATGCGGTTTTAAAGCAAAAAGTAGCACAAGGCGAATGCAAATCAAAATGATCTTTCTTGGATGACAGAAAATGCCCCCAGCAAGGTATGAATCACCGGCATTGGAATGCATTTACAAATAACTGGCTTCGTGCCCTGAGAACGATTGTGTCATCATCAGGAATGTTGGATATGTTACATGTTCTAACGTGCGTTTATCGACTTTATAGAAACCTGTATTTTTCATATATCAAATGTACTAAAAATGTGTAATCATTTTACATTTGAGTGATTCTGTTTATTTTGTTCAGGGCGAATTACACATGCGTCATCCATCAATAATGCTGTTGACATTGCATTTGTTTTTCACTGACAGGTTGTTCTGAACACACACAGCAAAGTCTGTTGAAGGCAAAACATCTACAGCGATTCACCTGATGATAACGTTCCCATGGAATTACAAGCATAACTTACACCTAGGATTTCTCAGAACTATGTGAAAGCAGGTAAACAAAAAACACTGTGTTTCTTACCAGCAGATATCAATTTTTCTGTTGGGAATTTGTTTCAATACAATAAAATAACTACTTTTTTTTCTCAGACTGATTAACAGTGGGGTTTATTTTTTGCATTGCCACACCTGAATAGATCAGCTGTTTATGTCTACATTTCATGTCTACATCAAAGTTTTGAATATTCTGCAAAATCCAAAATGTCCAGTAAAATTTCCACCTCAAAATGTTATTGCCATTATCACCAGCTTTTCTGATAAGCTTTGATCACATGCTCCTATAAACTCCATGTCCATATTTCACTAATTTCTCATACCGTATTTTCTGGACTATAAGCCGCATCCACTCTATTTCTAAAAAAATAATAAATAAAAGATATACAAGCCGCACCTGCATACAAGCCGCATCCGCTCTATTTAAAGAAAAAAGATATGCAAGCCGCAGATATTTATGTTGTTATATTAGATATTAACTACATGTACACAACGATTTTGAACTGTAAATGATGTACATGTTTGTACCTAAATAGATCCTTTTAACACAGCAGCAACTTTGCTGATTAAAACGGGACAGAACCAAGAGAAAATAACCGGTATTTATTTATCTATTTATCTGTTTGAAATCTGCTTCTACCTACTTCTATCTGCTAAAGAAGAAGTAACGTATTCTTCTTTGCATTTATTTTGTCTTAGTTTTGATTCTAATTCAGGTTAGAGCGCCCCGAGTGGTGGAAAAAAAATCCACAGAATAGCCTTTGTATAAGCTGCATGGTTGAAAACCTATGAAAAAAGTAGCGGCTTATAGTCCAGAAAATACGGTAAATGTTTTTCGAAATGCAACAAGAAATTGATTTTATATTTCAACATCAGCTGCACACTGAAAAATAATTATGAGAGAAGACAGAAAGGCTTGTAGAACGACAAGGTCCATTCAAGGAATCAAGGATTTTAGCTTGTAAATATATGTCAGACTTGAATTAAATTAAGCCAATATGTAATAGTATAAAATAGTACAGTGAGGTTAAATATATCTCATAGTGTTAAATTCAAGGCTGGAAACAATTGTTGGCTGCACATGACCTTCACACCTGGTACCGCATGAGAAACTGTCATGCTACTGTGATCCACGTGGTCTCATGAGTACATCGGAAAATCATTGTCACCAGGCAGCCGCTGCATCCAGAGATGCATCCTGAAACCGCATTACTCCAGGAGGAAGCTGTATATCAACTTTCCACCAAAACACAGCTGACTTATCTAGGCACAAGCCCCTGTCACATGGACAGAAAAACTGCTGACATGTGTTCTGAGGTCAGATGAGTTCACGTTTCAAGTCGTTTTTTTGGGGGGGAAATCTGACAACGGTTACTACGTGCCAAAGATGAGAAAGACCATCCATGCTGTGAAAGGCATAAAAACTGGCATCTGTGATTGCTCAGTGGTGCAACAGTAACCGTTGGCATGGGGGATTTGCATCTTTTCCCCCAGAAGTTCGTTCCGGGTTACTTGAGCAGGATGATGCCGGACATCATTCTGCATGAGTGTGGTTAATCTGCATCCCTGCAGTTCAGATTTATTGTTTTTGAAGCTCTATGGCAGCGGAGAGGAGACAACAAACCCAGACTGCTGAGCAGCGGAAATCTTGCCTTCAGCAAAAATGGAGACAGATTTATGTTGAATACTCCAACATCTTGCATCCCAAAGAGTGTAATTAAATAGAAGTCTCACTCTCATCATTATGAAAGTGAATCGCATTTAGTTATCAGCAGTAAAAGTCTCCATTGGAAACAGGGCTTGTCCACACATGCCTTAGATGTTTGCACAGCCGCTCATCAAAATAGCATTAATAGTATGATAGGGTGAAGCAGAGAACACAAATGACACACCGCTGACGACTCTGTTCCCCCGGTATAAAAACTGGTCAAACACCTTTGCTGGTCTCGGCATGACTGAGGGTTTCTGTCTTGATTTTTCTGCATCTCGACTATTATCTGCAGAGATTTGTCACCAAAAGGCTGTTTTCTGCTGACATCTGAGCCCTGCGACCATGATGACCCGAGGTTGGGCTTTCAGGTTGAGAGACATCTGGCATCATGTTTAACTGTGTCCCCAGAGGCATCAGAGGAATCACTGAGCTGATCTGAAGAGAAAGGCGTGTAGATGAAGCGTATGACAACTGTGACATCTCTGTCACTGCTTTTCAGCATTTGTGCACTTTTCTTGAACTTATGCTGACAGTTGATTACCTTAGTGGTTTTAGATTCTCCATGAAAATGTTGTTTCCTTGCTTGACTACAACATAAAATGACAAAAAGTGATGGTCTTTATATCTCTTTTTTCAGGCCCCTTTATACCCATTGCAACTACATGGTTCTCTTTGTCAAATGGTGCTAACCAAACTCTTGTCTGCAAAGAATTATTCCTCTAAAGAACAAAGAAAATGCTGTGAATCTTTACCGCGGGGTTCAGAATGGGCTGACTCTGCTCGTGCTGCCACTTGAACGTCTGACTTTATTTCCACTGTGGCTTTACAACAAAAACACCTGGGACTCCCCACATCGTGGCAGATGGAGGAAAAACCACACAAGCACTCAGGGATGGAGACTCCGCTCCGTGGGGCCAAACATAACAATAACCCACGGGATGGTCAGCATTTGTACACCGCTCTGCTTTCCATGAACGTGCGGTGCTGAACCCAAGGTTTTCCATGGTTAGGGTCAATGAAACCTTTGTTCTTCTACTGTTTTTATTCAGCTCTGGAATTACTCAGTGGGTTTTAATAAAGCCAAGAGGTGCAATCATTTTATGTAATTATGTCGCTAGTTATTGAGCTAATTGCACCACTTACGTCTGTATATTTTAGAGCATTTAATGTCTAAATATCGTTCCAATAATTTGGTGCTAAGAATTTAACAAAGCACACATTAACACCCTCTATTAATGAATCACCTTTGAGACTTTTATATTTATTTTCTTTTATTTATATATGAGATGAGCATTGCAAATAGATAAATATACAATTATCTCAGGGTTTGCAGTCAATTAAAGTCACTTGAACCTGTTTTTGAACAGGTTCAAGTCAGCATCAACATCAACACTAAATATTGATGTTGTAAAGTTTTAGTGTCCTTCAATATTCCACAACAATTATTAAGTATAATCCTACTGGGTTTTTCAGGTGTCGTTTTATGGAAAGGCAAGTGAATTGGTGGCATTCTCCCTCCCCCTACTGGACAGATTGCTGTGCTACTATTTTTCTGAGCAGTTACAGGTATGCTTTCGCTGCTTTCTTGATTGTCATCAAAACACATTGTCATTGCAGTGATTAAAGCAGTTTTTTTAATTGTTCTTCTTCTTCAAGGATTATGTATAGTAATGGCTACCTAATATTTTCTCTATCCCTAAAAGAAAACCATGTAACAATAGGAAATGCATTAAATTAAATCAAAGTTCTTGCAGAAAGGGATTACACAATGAAGTGGGAAAGATTAAAAATAGGCAACACATTGTTTAGCTTTTCAGAAATAGTAGATAGGCCTACAACAGTTTCAACATCTGCCAATGTGGGATACTTTAGCATTTGTAATGAAAGCTACGCACAACATAGGTTATTGCAAGAAAACATCTTAAAAGTTTATCGTTGTTTTCCTTTTTGGCAGCAAGAAGAGGATCAAAAAAACAAAATGATGAATAAATTGGGACCTGAGGAAAACGTCCCTTGAAGTGTGGAAAAACCCCCACATCACCCAGTAAGCGTGTTTCCATTACCCCTAGAGATGTGCAATACCATACCTGGAACAAGACGTCCTATAATGGAAACTGCCCTAATTCGAAAAAAATCACAAATATCGTGTAAACCAGGAGGTGGGTTTTCAGACGGTTCGATCATCCACTTATTTGCAAAAGTGGAACGGAAATGTCTTTTGCTTTTGTAAAACCTGTCAGGGAAAACATTGAGGCTGTTATGCATGCATGTATACTTATATATGCATGCATATATGCATGCATAGATGCATGCATATATGCATGCATAGATGCATGTATTATTATTATTATTATTATTATTATTATTATTATTATTATTATTATTATTATTATTATTATTATTATTATTGTATTATATAGTGGTGTCCAGTTTGCACCCTCTACTGTGGAGAGAACAAGTTTAGATAATAGAGGCAAACATGTATACATGTATTATTATTATTATTATTATTATTATTATTATTATTATTATTATTATTATTATTATTACGACGATGACCACTTGTACTAGTAAGTACACTTTAAGCAAACTGTAGAACAAATGAGAAAATTGAAATATCAAATAAGCGAGTGCAAGTGTCATTTAATCAAAATAATTACTCCCACTGTAGGTAATTGCGTTTGTATGTGTATAAAAACTGTGTGGCTCATCAGTAGATTTACACTAATATTGTATTTATTTCCGGAGCGTCAGCACAAAGGTGTCTACTTTTAACAAGATAGTAATTTCTCTTATTTCTCTTAAGGAGGCATGCCATATCCAATTTCCATTTACACAGCAATTTCCAAGCGTGGTAAAATAATTCAATCAAAAGGCAAAATAATGTATGGATAATAACGATCTTTTACCACCTGAGCATACAGCCACGGCACAGACTAGAACTGGGAACATGAAAGAACTGTAGAGGAATAAGTAAACAAGCCCGGAGGTTTTCTAGTTATTTTCCAGCCAATGAGCGACCGCTCCTGTCCGTGTCAACCAATCAGAGCCGAGCTCCTCCCACCGCGCCACGCTCTCCGCCTGAACTGGTCCCACCAAGACGGAAGTTAACGGGGGTTTCGCTCTTGCTGGGTGTAGTGTATCTTTGTGTGCAGAGTGTGGAGGACACCTGTATTTGAGGACAGGTGAGTCCCGGGGCGTTCAGTGTGTGTTCATAGGAAACGGATCACGCAGAGATCATGCCATATACAACACGTCACGTGTTGCATGTGACATTAAACTGCTGTTTCACTGGACTTCCGGTGTTTTTATTACGGGACATCCGTACAGGAAGGAAACTTCTTATTCGTTAGTAGGATGTTATGAAAGGGGATGAAACGTGAAAACTCCTGGATTTATTGTGGCTGGTGACATTGATTAGTTTTATATGGACGTGCTGGAATGTTCTACCTCAAAGTGTTATGTCATCCAATAATTGTGTTTCCTTAGTGTGTGTGTCTGTGTGTGTGAGAATAATCCTTATTTTGCCCAGTGGTGTAATTGTATAACGTGCCACTAGAGGTCGCACTGACACACCTGTAAAGAAAAGCCTGGATTATGGTTCTAAATTATTATGGTTATAAATTGAAACTTATCGTTTAATCATAGTTTTAGTCTTGTAATGCTCTGTGTGTAACTAGAAAGCTATTATTAGTGCGTTACATTACTTACCACGATGGGAACTGATTTTAGGTCCAGGCATTTTTTTTGAAACTATTTTTTTTAAATCACAAAATCTGTTGAAAAGGTTAAATTATAATGAAAAGAGCTAAAAACAAACAAATAAATAAAAGAGAAATAAAGAAAGAGTGGGATAATGAAAACCTGTTTTCTCAGCCTCTTATTTTAGATCCATCACACCTCAGAATATTAGAATAAGAATTAGACAGTGATTAGAACTGGAACTACTAAAAATGTGCAAACACACTAGATACTTCACTCTGGGACTGGTCATCTGTTTCCTTTTATGTGTCTGATGAAATGAAACTTTACTCTGTTACTTATGGTGCATGTTATTTGTTTAATGTTCATAGGTAAGGCAGAAAGAGGGAACCACAAAATGTAAGGCCTTCTCAAAAACACAATCCAGATCAATGAGTGTCATATTAAAAATATCAATAATAATTATAAATAATGCCTTTATATGTTGTTTTTTTTCTAAGGTCTTGGATAAAATATCACATGACGCTGCCTGTGTCAGTGGGGGTTCTGTTTGTGGGGCTCCCATACTCCATCAGTTTAGTTGCCCAGTGGATTTACGGCTGGCCCACCAAGCCTGGATATAAGAAGTACATAGAAGCTCTAAAGCCGAGGTAACTTCTGTTATACTTTGTTATTGCTTTTTTGTTTGTTTTTTCCTATCTATTATATTCTGGTGCATTTGTTTTTTTTGTTTTGTTTTACATATTAGAAAGAGCATGTTTTTGATTTTCTTTGTCATGTCTCAATAAGGCGGATATACTGTTTGACCATCGCTACACTTGATCTTCTCAAATACATGCAGTATGGGTGGCTGTACTTTCAGATGAAGTCATGGTATAAAAATAAAGCAAACTTTAAGCATTATGAAAAGGTATGTTAGCATCACATTGCTAAGAAAAATCCAATGCTGCTCTCATCTATTCACTAATAATGTCACAATGCTTATTTAATGATTTTTTTGTCTGCTTTAAAAGGGCATAGTTTTTGGCCGCAGAAGCAATAAGATGGACTTATACCACTCTCCAAATACGATCAAATCACCAGATGTGCAAGCACCTCTGGTAGTTTTCATTTACGGGGGTGCTTGGGGCTCTGGAGAAAGATCCATTTACTGTTTACTGGCCAGACAAATGGCTGAAGAGCTGAATGCAGCTGTCATTTGTCCAGATTACTCCACATATCCAAAGGTAAGAGCTTTAGAACAGGACTGAGTAATGCAAAAGGCATTTATAATGGTGATGTTTATTTTTATGTAAACATATATTCAATCTTACAGATGTAATCTAGAGGACTGATTGTAAATGTGATAATTCATCTTAAACCCCTTTCTAAACTGACCTCTGCTCTAATCTGATTGTCAGGGGAATGTTTTAGGGATGGTCCAAGATATTGTTGACTGTCTGGTTTGGGCCCAGGAAAATGGAGAGAAGTTCAGCTTTGACAAAGTAAGACTTAGCTCAAATATCTTGGAGTTTCCTGAATCCATTTCAATTCACCAAAGTTTCTTTTTCTGTTTTTTTTTCTTCAGTTTAGCACTGATCAAAACGGTTTCATCTGTCTTTAGCTACCTCATGTACTGATACATTGATTGAGTTGGATAATGTAATCAGCTTTTATGTTCTCTTGTTTTTCTTTTGTGTAGGACAACATTGTCTTAATTGGCCATTCAGCTGGTGCACATCTGTGTGCGCTCACCACACTGTTTCTCACTGATGCCAGAGAGGAGCTGTTCATAGAGTCTAAAAAGCTGCAGGACATTACACCTTCAATAAAAGGGGTGATTGGTAAATGTCTGCGGATGCCTAGTTGCTTAGATAAAGACTCAATTTTCAGGATGTTTCAATATGTTTTCTGCAAAAATGAGTTTTGGTTGCTAAATTGTTGTTCGTTATTAATTGAGGACAATACATTTAATCTGGAAGCCTCTCAAATAAAGCAACTAAAGATTTAGTAGCAAGTAGAAGACTTTTGGCAGTGATGAAGGAGGAGAGTAAAGTAAGGCCTTGAACCTTGTACATGTTATCTAATGTAATATATATATATATATATATATATATATATATATATATATATATATATATATATATATATATATATATATATATATACAGGACTGTCTCCGAAAATTAGAATATTGTGATTTTCTGTAATGCAAGTACAAAAACAAAAATGTCATACATTCTGGATTCATTACAAATCAACTGAAATATTGCAAGCCTTTTATTATTTTAATATTGCTGATCATGGCTTACAGTTTAAGAAAACTCAAATATCCTATCTCAACAAATTAGAATATTCTGGGAATCTTAATCTTAAACTGTAAGCCATAATCAGCAATATTAAAATAATAAAAGGCTTGCAATATTTCAATTGATTTGTAATGAATCCAGAATGTATGACATTTTTGTTTTTTTAATTGCATGACAGAAAATAAAAGACTTTATCACAATATTCTAATTTTCTGAGACAGTCCTGTATATATGTATAATATATAGGTATGTATTTCTTGGGAGGCGAGCAAAGCTCGGCATAATATCAGCAGCCAGTCAACAACAATAGAGGAAAGTGACACCAATCAGTGGCAGGATGTCACCAATGAGTCACAAATTTAACTTTTCTTCTTCTTGTTGATACAAATGGCTCATGCTGATGGTATCTCTTTCAGCGGGCTGTAATGTTCCTGTGAAGGTCTGATGCAGGACCCTTGTAGTAATGAATGTGAAGCATCAAATCAGATCTTTATCAAATCAGAATTGTACTGGAACTGTGTCTGGTAGTCTGAACACAGAACCAGACACCTGCTTCCAGATCAACTCTAACTGCCCTTTATGACCAAGAAAACCACACCAAGCCTGAACTTTGATGAGACAAAATATTATATCCATGTTAAAGTCAGGTTTTAGAAGTTAATATCTGAATTTAGTGGTATGCTTTAGCCATTATATTTTATTGTCTGTAGGTATTTGATAGTCAGTATTCCTCCTGAGGCTCTTCTGGAAAATTTGGGTCAGTTTGTTTTGTATTTTCTGGACAGGCCTCAGCGGTGTCTACAATATCATGGACCATTACGAGCATGAGAAGAAGCGAGCAATAGAATATGTCTCCACCATGCACAAAGCGATGAACGGAGAAGAAAACTTTCCATACTACTCCCCGACGCACTTAGTGAAGGAGCTCAGGCAGGACAAGCTCGATAGGTGAGATCCAAAGACGATCAGTATTCATGAATCTGTTTATGTGAAATGCAGTCACAACTCTTTTTACAGACAAAGTCCTCCTGTTTTCTGTTTCCTCCAGGGTGCCTCCCTTCACTTTACTCCACGGGACCCGTGACATCGTGGTTCCGGTCGAGTCCTCCACCAAGTTCTCGGAGCTGCTCACGTCGGGCTCCGTGAAGGTTTCCCTCTACCTGCTTCCAGGAGTCGGCCACACTGACATCGTCACTGACCTCATGCTGCCACACCGGCGCTACTACCATACCATCTACAGCTGCATCAAACGGGAGTTCAGGAAGCTCCTGGGTGCCTGCTGACGTCCTGTCAGTCTGTCATTCCCTGGAATAAAAAAACACGCAGTATTTTAATGACAGTGCCAAACCCAGTCTGATTACAATATATGCTCTAATACCTCAAAGTGAATCAAATTTAACCTTGATTTTAAGTTTCATTTCAGAATTATATATAATATTTGTAGCAGTTTTATAATTGTGAGTAAATCGAGTGCTTACTGATTTTAATCTATATACTGAAATAAATTGGTCATTGTTTACAGTCAAGATAACATTGGTCTACGGTAATCATTTTCTTTGAAGAAACAGTGAACTTACAGGACTGTCTCAGAAAATTAGAATATTGTGATAAAGTTCTTTATTTTCTGTAATGCAATTAAAAAAACAAAAATGTCATACATTCTGGATTCATTACAAATCAATTGAAATATTGCAAGCCTTTTATTATTTTAATATTGCTGATTATGGCTTACAGTTTAAGATTAAGATTCCCAGAATATTCTAATTTTTTGAGATAGGATATTTGAGTTTTCTTAAACTGTAAACCATGATCAGCAATATTAAAATAATAAAAGGCTTGCAATATTTCAGTTGATTTGTAATTAATCCAGAATGTATGACATTTTTGTTTTTGTAATTGCATTACAGAAAATCACAATATTCTAATTTTCTGAGACAGTCCTGTAAATGATAATTACTCTGAAATGATATGTTACATTCCTACAGTGTTGGTCAATAACCTGTTTGGATCCACGTGGTGGGAGCTCGCCTGAGTGGCCAGGTCCGTGCCAGAGCTGTGGACTGAAGCGTGAACCTTAAGATACGGGGGGAGCGTGCTCAGCCACCTGAGCCGGAGCCTCCCATTACGTAATCAAGATCACAGCGAAGTTACAGTGAATAAACACAAAGTGAAATTTGCTCTGAAGCATGAATGGAAGTCCCAATACCAAAGCTGCAAATCAACTACTCCTTATTTATTTTAAAATCATACAACTAATAAAAAAAATTAAACAGTACAAATTTGCAGTTTCTTTAAAAAGAGAAAGTACTAAATATTGTTGTATTGCATGCATGTGTCTGACATTTATTACATATAATGAACTGCAGCCCAGATAACATTTAAGCACTTAATCACACGGAAAGGGGAGGAAAAACAACAACATCCTGTTTCATTTATTAGGTTTTAGATCATTAAAAAAATGATCCGGTCTTTTTAGTGGGTGTTAAAATGAGGTAAGTACAGTTTGAGGTTAACAACAACACTTTACAAAGTGTGATTATTTAACAAAAACTAGGCCAAACTGCAGATGTAGTGTATGAAAATCTAAGTGCACCCCATGATTCAATAACTCGTAGAACCACTTTAGAACATGAAATTAGTGTTGTATATATGCTTTAACCTACTTTTCTATAAAAATTAGTTTCAGTTTGCTGTGGTTTGTGGTTGATGTTTGGACTTTGAAAAAACAAACCTTTGGAGCACCTTGATTCTTTGTTTTGGCCATTCTACAGATATTATTTTTAATGTATTTCTTCTGCTGCGCTTTGGTTTGTTTTCTTCTTGCCTGACCCAATTTTCATGGCAAAGTTGTTCTGCCAAGACAGATGGATTCACATTTAACAGAGTACTTTGATAAACAGAAGAGTTTATGGTTGACTCCATGTTCACCAGGTGCCTGTGAAGACGAGAACACCGTGCTTGAAAGTGGACAGGAAGTTTTTATGCTTATATGCTGTCTATATCACAGAATTATTATCACAAAATTGTTTCTTTGTATAGTGGCGATACATCTTCATGATGTCTATTCAACGGTTCGTTAAGGAGCAACTTTCCAAACCTAAGCCTAAGCTCTTTTTCGAAATTTTTTCTTTTTTTTTCCAGGCAACCCTTCCACCTGCCCTTTATAAGATCCTGAAAGGTAACCCTGGCAACCCTTGCCCTGCTGCTATCAAATTCAAAATAACTATATAATTCCCATTAAATTGCTAAATTTATCAGTTTCAACATCTTGTATGTTCTATTGTGAATAAAATACAGGTTTATGAGATTTGCAAATCAGGGCCTTCTGTTTTTATTTAAATTTAGACGGTGTCGTTCCTGGGCTCATGGATTATTAAAATTTCTCCGAGTATTGTACATTTGGACATTGGTGGTGTAGTGTCTCCATCATCCATGGTAATCTTCAAACAGTGGAATAAAAGGCAATTGGACTTCTTTTTCTTGGTTCTTGAAGACATGTCCCTCTCTATCCTTCTTCCATATGGAAGGTAAAAGTCTGACAAGTGGCTGAACTTTATTGGATGTCTGCTCCTGGGAAGTCTTTCCGCTGGCTAAGGATGTTTTCCACTTGCGATTAGTCTTTATCACTGCAGACTGATGGACTGCAAACAGTTCCAAATGCCCTCCAACTCATTGCCAGATTGATTGGCAGCAACAATTGTTTCCCTGATGTCTTTGCACTTGGGTGTATCTTTCTTCTTGGCATACTTTCAAAAAAGAAAGACACACTTGAATGCTCCAGATTAGAAAACTGTGAACACTTGCTGGTGATCAGTGAATCAAGTGCATTTGATAAGCAGCGCAGTCTTAATTCCAAAGTATACAACAATTACAAGTATACTGTATAATATGTTGTGGAATTGTTGCTTGTATAAATTATACATATATTTTATGTTATATGCACATATCTAGCAGTTGACATGTATTGTGTACAAAATACTTGTTAATTGATAGTAAATATTCTGATACAAAATGAGTACACAAAGTACGGAGAAAATATCATCCATGCAGCACTAGCACTTTCAAATATTTACAATAAAAGTATAACAGTAAATTTCACATCATCAGTGAAAGGTTTGTCTTTAGATGAAGGATTAAGCAACATCTGACTCCTGGTTATAAACCTGCAACAGACCTTTTACTTACTGCAGTACATTTCAGTACATACGTTTCTTATTTAGATTTTTGTTGGGTTTTTTCTATTATTGTTCTATGTACTTTTATGTTTATGTCTTTGTAGTTATATTTTGTACCATCTTATCATTTTGTTACCAATTTTAGTACAGTAGTCTCTTTTTCTTTTTGGTGGCCCTTTGTTTTGAATCTTTTCTTTTTGTCTTTGAATGAATAAATAAATTCATCTCATGCAGATATTATCTGTCCATTAGTCTATTTATATTGCACTTTGATGAGTAACTCACAAGTTTGATGAATAATTGGTTTGAGCTTTATTGATATTGCAAACTCCACGATACAGGTTTGGTTTGATTCAGTTTCTGGAGCCACAGACTGGGATGAAATTAGCAGTAAGTAACTACAAAATCTACTCGCATTTTCATTTCTGGCTTCAGCTGAACAATGATAAACAATCTGTTATTGTAACCAAATCAAACAAAAACAGGACAAAAAGGCATTTTAATAACATGATGAGGATTACATGTTTTAATGTCTAATTGATATTTCCATTTTTTATCAGTGCTTTTGAATCGTCTATCAATTAAATGATGTATTGATGCAGATCTATGGATACACCACTAGCAGTGTTAAGATTCCTTACATCTTTTTGATTGTGTAGTGTCATATGGGCTCATTATTAACAACTGTTTATGCTATATGTGTTGTAAGTAAAAAAAAGTGTATTATATTATTCAATATTTATCAAAAAGGCTTAAAGCTTTCTATTAATATTATGGCCAGCCATCTGTGTCATTGTGCGTTTCCTTTTATAGTATCATATACATTGCGTCTTGTGGGGTTTTCCATAGTATAAATGTTGTTCATCAAACTATTATCTCTTAACATCTCTCCTTAAATGTGTGTGTTTTGTGTGTACATGATGTGGCTTGGTTCCAGCAAGCCTCCCTGCAGGCGCCACATTCTTCCAGCGGCTTTTACTTTGAAAATCCCGGTGAGCGCCTCACGAGGCGGAGTTAAGCCTGATTTATGGTTCCGCGTTAAATCGACGGCGTACGATTGCGCGTCGCCGCGTACCATACGCCGTAGCTCTGCGTTGGTATAACGCGGAACCATAAACCAGCCTTCAGGGTGGCGGGGGTCTGGCTGCCTGCTGCACGGCGACCAGCACTCAAACCAGTTTCTCCAACCTCTGGAGGTCACCGAGGCGTCAAAAACTGAAAACCATCCCGTAAAAAATGCAACCAGTCCAGTCTGTTTGATTTAGCGTTTCCATGGAGACGACAAAAATGGAGTTTGCTGCTGAGAAGAAGAAGAAGTTGTGTCTGCGCGCTCTGCTGTGGTGGTCGCTGCTCGGGCTGGCGTCAGGAGGTAAAGCTTTACACACTTTTTACTCACTTCTTATACATAAGAACACATTATTGCTACATGCATTTGTTGTCACGGTCGATGCAGAGATGTACATATTTCAGTGATACACTTTAAAGTGTTGTACTCCCGCGGGTTATCACCTAATAAGGTAGTTTCTCTGTGTGTGTTCAATCTCAGCTACTGGGGATTTAAAACTGTCACTTCTGGTTAGAACAAGTAATAAACGACCACTCCAGAGTGACCATTTGTCTGCTTTTAGTGCAGACTACAGCACTATTTCAGGCACAGCATGAGTGTGTATCAACAGCTGAGCTATTATTACTTCTCACAGGGTTATTACAGGATTTCTGAACGTGCTGCTGAACAGTTTCACAGGACTAAACATCTAAAGTGTTGACCTCAGGGGTGAATGATGAATGAATGGTTGTTATTACTGACAACAACTAAACAATCATTGAAATTTGGGGATTTTGCATGCCAATGAGCTGAAAACCGCAGCCTCTCTCTCATATAAATCATATAAGTAATATATATTTGACTATATGTAACTAACTCTGTCAGCAACAAAAGCAGAAATAAGGAATATATATATAATCCTCACTACACTGGAAGAGCTCAAATGAGAGTTAACCCGATAAAATGCAAAGAAATTGGGCATTTATTGGGAATTATATTATGTTATTTTGTTTTTGAAGATACTTAAAGCATGACTATTGCAGAGATTTATTTCCCTCTGGGGATTAGAGAAGTATTTTTTTAATGCTGGTGTTCCCGATCATGTCTGGGTAATAGGAAATAATTTCCCAGACTTTAGATGTTTTCTTTGCTGCTTTACCTTTCAGCTTTTTTTTCCATCCCCTGCATTCCCTTCACATAGTGAAAACAAGCCTTTGCTTGAAATGCATCCAAGTCTCGGGCTTTGACGCTGCATCAGCAGCTGATGGGCAGACCAGGGAAAAAAAAGAGACGTTTAAGTCAACTTGCATCTAGGTTTGTCTTATAAACTGAATGCACATGCAGTGACAAGCGCTGGTCTTGCCCCTCAAATTAACTGTAAGCCAGTGTTCATGAAAAAGGTCACTGAATATGTTAAGGGGAAGGTTTGTGAAATCTCCCAAAAAGAAATGTCCTCAATGCACAAAAATGTGCCTCTGCTGACATGGAAATTACAGGATAACATTCAAAACACCTCCTGTTTTGGCTTTTGAAGGATCACAATCGGGTGGGTATTGTTCTGTGACTGATCTGGCACGGTCTTTCATTTACATACCTGCTAAAACAACAGTGTTTTTCAGCACTTGGTCGTGTCAGAAGCCCAAATATGAAAAATGTTTCCTCAAAATTTGCTCCTAAAATGCTCCTAAATGAAGGGAAGTTATGGGGAAGGATCTTTAAGAAAATAATGTGGATGTTTGGTCACACTTGAAGGTCATTGTGATGATGACACAAAAAAAAACAATTATGCGCACAAGTCTGTCCTTGTGAACCAAGAAAGAAAATACAACCAGCATTACTAGTTCTGGTATTTTCATTGCTTATGGGCTGATAAGTGTGGGGTTTTTTTCAGCTGCATTTAACAATTTAATATAACTGATATTGTGTCTGAATTCTGTTTTAGCTGAAACATGTTGACAAATCGACTTTAAAGTCATTGTTCTTGTTGTAAGCAAAGATGCCTTGGAGCATAAAGACTTGGATGAAGCTGCTGGTCAGCCCTGGTCTTTCTGGGTGGATGTTGCACGTTCTTCCTTTTCTCTGTGTGGTCCATGTTTAGGTGCTGGGCTCCTTTCACTGTCCAAAAATGTGCATTTTTAGTTCATTTAAGATTCTTAAGTTAGTTGTCTGTCTCTGTCATGGCCCTGTGATGGACTGATGACCCGTCTAACCTGTCTAACCCTGCTGGGAGTCATTCCTGTTCCTGAGACACGTACGGAGCTGGGAGGTTTTTGAAAAAATGAATTAATGTCCTTATCGGAATTAGAGAGGTGGGCATCACATCTGAATTTAACTGTGTTCGCTGTGTCTAAATACTTAAAAAAAAAATGCTCAAAGAGTCAACCATATTCTGACTTTTTCAAGCTTGAGTTTTCAATTTGCACTTTGGAATCCATCCATCCATGTATTGCTTCCGCTTGGCCTGGCTCGGGTCGCGGGGGGTGCAGCGTACGCAGAGAAGCCCGGACCTCCCTCTCTCCAGCTCTTCCAGCAGGACACCAAGGCATTCCTCGGCCACTTGAGAAATATAATCTCTACTTTGAGGGTTTTCTCCCTGTTGGACAAGCCTGAAACATCCCCCGAGGGAGGGATCCTGTCCAAACTTCGTCCAAACCACTTCAGTTGGCTCCCCTCAGTATGGAGGAGCAGTGGCTCTACTCCTAGTCCGTATCTGATAACCACACATGATCTTGTAATTTTGGTCACTCACCAAAATTCACAACCACATCTAGGAGCAAAAGATCGACTGATAAACAGACAAACCGGGAACCAGGGACTTGTAGTCTCCTGGTGGCCACAGATCTTCCCTCATGGGCTTCGGTACGATGCAGCCCAAACAACCCACATGTATTCACCCTCCTCTGTTTGCATGCTTAACTTTTTAATTGTGTTAATTAGTATTGAACAATCCATTCACATTGGATCTAATCAAATTAACTACAAAAAAACCCCATTTAAGAGTTAAATAAAGCCCATTGATTTATTTTAACCTTGGCTAGCCTCCCACTGAGTGACTCAGACCCATTAGCAGCTGCTTCCTGCCCTGGAGTCATGAACTCCACATGAAGCAAAAACGTGGAATAGTGCACATTTCTCCACAAAGATGTTTGTTAACTTTTAAATGTTTGTTTGTGCTCTGCAGCTCATTTCAAAAGCTGGTGGTTGCCCAGTCACAGAGACTTATGCGAGAACGCTTCGGAGCGCATTAGTGCAGATTACAGGGCGATGTGAAATGGCAGGGAGGTGAGGTAGAAGAAACAGCTGGGTCCGTCTGCCACGCCGTTTCCTGAGCATGAGGCCACAGACAATGTGGGGACGTCAGAGCCTTTCATGTTCAGGTTGAAGGTTCCTGTCAGGGCCAGGCGGGCCCCAACATGTTTGGCTCCCTCCAAGCCGACCGTATCCAGCGACTCAGTGTTTCTACTGCTATTATGGTATTAATGTTGACTGTATTAATATGTCAAGTGTCTTTTTTCAGCTTTATGAAGTCTACAAGTGAAAACACGACACTAAACTGCAATTCTGTCGCTAAATCGAAGGCTTGAGTTCTGTTTTATCTTGCATGGGGGCTCATTATTCTATAGATAAAGCTTTAAAGCTTTAATAACTGTTCTCTTATAGTACTTGAATACACAGGAATCTTTACAGCCGAGCAGATTAAGTGCTCAGCTCCTGGGCCACCATGGAGACTAAACTCAGAAATTGAAAAAAGGGACTGCAAGCAGTACTCGAGTTGAGGGGGGATGGCTGAAATAAAAACGGTCCAAATCATCCCCCCTGTAAAACTGCCATACCCCCTTTCCATCCCTTATTTCATTTCATCAATGAATGTGGTTTTACTGCTATTTCAACATTTAGAGTCATCACCAGAAAAATAACACCAGAAAAATAACTTATTTGACAATTTTTACCTGTTTCAAGTAAATTTTCACTTGAAATAAGTAGGAAAATCTGCCAGTGGGACAAGATTTATCTTCTCATTACAAGCAATAAAATCTTGTTCCACATGCAGATTTTTCTACTTATTTTAAGTGAAAATCTACTTGAAACAGGTGAAAACTGTTGTTTTTTCCAGTGATGAGTCTGGCTTTAAGTGTAATCAGATTTTTTTTACTAAAATGAGACATTTTAACTAGAAATAAGACAAATATTCTTGTTAAGATTTTGAGTTTTTGCAGTGATCCATTTTACTTATCCTGTGAAGGACAGAGTCATATTGATAAGTTCAGAAAACAGTTTTTTATTGTTGTGTTTTGATGTATTTGATGTAAGCCCAGTGGATATTTAAAGCTTACAGAAGGCTGCATTTAACTGCTGCTATGTCATTCCTGCAGTATTTCTGCAGGTGTTTTGGTCAGTGCTATTATTTGTAATATATTATATTATTTGTAATCAGCACAAATTATCTGTCCCCATATGATAAAATCCTCCATCCACCCTGATTTCTTTTTACAACTCGAGTACTGACTGCAAGTATTCATGTAAATGAGATGAGGTATAATTTGTGCTGTGTATTCTCTGGGTATATGATCGTGTGATTCCCACTTACACACACAGTCTGCTTCACTTGTAAAGAACAAGCAGATGATGATAATTAGCCTGCTTTTCATATCTAAATGTCACATCTTGGCTCTATTAAGACCACAATGCTTGACTAAACTTGCTCTGGATGTGCTGTAGTCGTCACTACTTACTTGTTTTCCTCCTTTCATATTCAGCTCAGTTCGAAAAAACTATCAAGTAGCCTGCAAGGGAGGGTAAACGTCAAATTTGCTTTAATTCTGTGTTGATTTACTTCTTAAATCTCTCCCTCTGAAATGCCTCCGTTTCAGCCTCCTTCTATGGCGATGGCTTCGTACAGCTCAAGGCAGCGGAGTCGTCCGACCGGAACGAGCTCCGCGTTCGCTTCCGAACGTCCAGCACCAACGGCCTGCTGTTTCTCGCTGCCGGCCACGCCAACTACTTCCTGCTCGAGCTCCACGCCGGCCGCCTGCAGGTGGGTACATCCATGGCCGCAACACTTGAGCATATGTGTTCATGCATATATGAGAGGACAAATGTACACACAAAACACCCAGATGTTTGTGCTTGACTACGCGTACAACAGGCTTGCAGAGACTTGCAGGACTGTCTCATAAAATTAGAATATTGTGATTTTCTGTAATGCAATTAAAAAAACAAAAATGTCTTTTTGACATTCTGGATTCATTACAAATCAACTGAAATTTTGCAAGCCTTTTATTATTTTAATATTGCTGATCATGGCTTACAGTTTAAGAAAACTCAAATATCCTATCTCAAAAAATTAGAATATTCTGGGAATCTTAAACTGTAAACCATAATCAGCAATATTAAAATAATAAAAGTCTTGAAATATTTCAGTTGATTTGTAATGAATCCAGAATGTATGACATTTTTGTTTTTTTAATTGCAATACAGAAAATAAAGAACTTTATCACAATATTCTAATTTTCTGAGACAGTCCTGTACAGTAACATTGGGGGCTGGGGTTGTGGCTCCGTTGACGATATTTTGGGAAAGTATTTGATCTTTGAGGGATTACTTACTCACCTGCATCTGTATCAGATTAGATATCAGCAGTACTCGAGTTGTAAAAAAATATCAGGGGGGATGGTGGATTTTATCATATGGGGACAGATAATTTGTGCTGATTACAAATAATATAATATATTACAAATAATAGCACTGACCAAAACACCTGCAGAAATACTGCAGGAATGACATAGCAGCAGTTAAATGTAGCCTTCTGTAAGCTTTAAATATCCACTGGGCTTACATCAAATACATCAAAACACAACAATAAAAAACAGTTTTCTGAACTTATCAATATGACTCTGTCCTGCACAGGATAAGTAACATGGATCACTGCAAAAACTCAAACTCTTAACAAGAATATTTGTCTTATTTCTAGTTAAAATGTCTCATTTTAGTAAAAAAAAAATGTCATTACACTTAAAACAAGACTCATCACTGGAAAAAACAACAATTTCACCTGTTTCAAGTAGATTTTCACTTGAAATAAGTAGACAAATCTGCCAGTGGAACAAGATTTTATAGCTTGTAATGAGAAGATAAATCTTGTCCCACTGGCAGATTTTCCTACTTATTTCAAGTGAAAATTTACTTGAAACAGGTGCAAATTGTCAAATAAGTTATTTTTCTGGTGATGACTCTAAATGTTGAAATAGCAGTAAAACCACATTCATTGATGAAATGACATAAGGGATGGAAAGGGGGGATGGCAGTTTTACAGGGGGGATTATTTTGACCATTTGTATTTTAGGGGGGGATGCCAACCCCCCTCATCCCCCCTCAACTCCAGTACTGGATATCAGATATATTTTCTTTAATAATCCGATTGATTAACAGCAACAGGAAGTCCGAAGGCATACAGGATAATTACTGTGCCTGAAACATGAGGAATCCTTGTGACTAAGCTTATATTTGTGGAAGGTCTTCACTGTTGGAAATGAATCGCTGTGACAAATGTGTTGAATTGTTGCACTTCAGCGAGCACAAGAAGTGAACTGTGCTTCCCCGTTCCTTAATCTGGCACTTTTCACCATTTTTTTTTTTCTATTTGAAGCTTGGGGTCCCATTCTTGGTGAGTCAGACATGAGCACTGCTCCTCTGAAATTCATGTATGTTTTAGCCCAGCAGCAAGCCTTGACAAGCATGTCATCTAGATGCAGCAGGAGTTTGGGATAGTGATGTGATGCTCTGTGGACGTGAATGAGGGCAAAGACATAATAGTGGACTTCCGGCTCTAAACCGCAGAGAAAGCTCTCTGTTTTGACAACGGGGAACATCATCAGCTTTCTGACTCTTGTTTCTTTGTGCTGTTGACATGTTTACAGTTCTTTATTTTATTTATTTTTTTGTATCTGTACAAGATATAATATCGTACAAATATTTTGTCTGATACAGGCAGAAGATTAAAAGGATGTGCATTTAAAATCACAAGATTGTTGAATTACCAATAATTTAAATTTTTATAGCCTCTGAGGAGGCTAAGAAGTAGTTATGCTTTTATACGATATTTGGAGAATATGAAGCAAATTGTTGCCAAAGGACAATGAATTAAGCTTGTGCCACGTCTCCTTTCAGGAAACATAAATAACTGATTATGCATGTAATCCTCTTGTGAGTAAAATACATGCTGACTCAGCGCTTCATCTGAAAAAGATACTGCCATCTCTTGCAGTTCAGGGTACCTTTTTTTTTTTCTTTGACCAAAATGGACAAAAGCCAAACAAAAGCCAGCTTAATCTGCCAGGTTTTATTAATGATTTCAATTATTTTTTTCATCCCCTAAAAAGATAAAAAGCAATTATGCCAAGAAAATAAAGCAGGATATTGCCGGTCTTCTGCTTTTCTAAAATATAACTTATTTCTTTTTATGGTTTTGCTGCTCCTTTTTATGTTAAATTCAAATGCCTGATAGAATGTATCTTTTTTTCTCTTTCTTTTTATTCATAAATCCCCTAATGCTGTGTATCTTTAACTTTTTTGGGAAAAAAAAGACAGCTTAATCAGTTATGAAGACATTTTTGCAAAACAGAGGATGATCTTTTTTTCAAATTTGACATTTTCTATCAAAGTAAAGTGGTATATTTTAACACAGTTGTTTTTCTTGCTTTTCTCAGGTGAAACTGGACCTTGGCTCAGGAGAGCAGATGTTAGAATCGGAGAAAGGCATCCAGCTCAATGATCTGGCCTGGCACTCGGTGGAGATCCACCACGCGCAGCGCAACGTTACTCTGACCGTCGACAAAAACTCCCACACGAGCGTGAAGATCCCGGGCCGCCATCACAGTCTCAGCATCACAGACGGTCTCTACGTCGGAGGTTCGGGGGGTTTGGACAGACCGTACCTGCCTAGGCATCTCATCGGCTTCCGAGGCTGCATGGACGAGGTTTTCTTCAACGAACACGACTTGCTGTCGTCGCTGAGGCCGTTTACCGGATTAAAAAACGTCCACGAAGTGTCGTTAGGCTGCAGCTCTCAGTTCCTCGCTACTGAGGATGACTCTATCAGCTTCTTCAGCTCCAGGGCTTACGTTTCCCTCCCCACATGGAAGGTTCAGCAGGGAGCCACGTTTGAGTGCATTGTGCACACGTCGGCTAAAGAGGGCATCGTCCTCTACAGCTCAGCCAGACAGGGGGACTTTGTGGCTCTTGAAATTCAAGAAGGGGTGCCTGTGGCGATTGTTGGGAAAGGCGGAGTCAAAACTGAGCTGCATTCCCCCACATCGATCAGCGACAGGAAGTGGCATTCTCTCACGTTGCACTTCAGCTCTAAAAGCCTGGAGCTGACCGTTGATGGAGAGACGGTGAAAAGCAGCTTTAGCTCTCGTTCCAAAGCACTTCAGCTGAAAGGTTATATCTTTGTCGGAGGCATAGATGATGGCACTAGAGCAGAAGTCAGAAAGGCGGGGCTTGTGTCTGTGTCTGGAAAGCGTATCAGAGGAGGCTCCTTTAAAGGATGTTTGAAAAACGTCAAAGTAAACGGAGTCAAGATTGGTCTCTCCAATGCTCTAGTCACTAAAGATATTTCGGTTGGTTGTGAGCCAGAAAAAACCCCAGATGCATCGGCCCCTGTGACTCCTACAAGCACTCCAGAGACCCTCTTCCCACTGGTGACGCCGACACCACCCCAGTACATGTCCACACTCGCAGTCGGCCTGGACAGAAAGTACGGCTCAGACTTCGTACAGCTGAAGGATCTCCTGGTCCAAGAGGGAGGCCGAGCGTCTCTCGACGCCAAACACGTCAAGGTTTTCTTGGACTTCAAGAAGCTGGGTATTCGCCAGTCTCAGATAATGTTTAGGATTCAAGAGCAGCCGGTCAGAGGTCAGCTGAGGCTGGACGTGGACCAGGACCAGGAGGACAACACCTTCAGCATGCTGGACCTTTGGCACGGACGAGTGATGTACGTCCACGGGGGCTCCGAGGAGCCGGACGACTTCTTTATGTTTTCAATTTTCTCCAGCAGTAGGAAGCAAGTTCCCGATTATCTGAAGTCCGACAAACTGTACCGCTACAACGTCACCGTCACGCCCACCAACGACGCGCCTGAGCTGAGTCTGCCCGAGGGAAATTTGTTGGTGCTGCTGGAGAACTCCAAGAAACGCCTCACCACGGATGTTCTGAAGGCCACGGACATAGACAGCAACCGCACCGAGCTCGTCTTCTCCGTGCTCGGGAACCTCAACGCCGACGCGGGATACTTGGAAGTGGAGAACGACCCCGGCAAGGCCGTGACCTCGTTCTCATACGTAGATTTGGATGAAATGAAGGTGTACTACGTTCACACGGGGGTGCGAAACTCCAGGATAGTCCTAAGAGTTAGCGACGGGGAAAAGGTCAGCAACACCGTGGTTTTGAGAGTCATGGCCGTGGCGCTGGAGTATAAGGTCGCCAACAACACCGGGATTGAGATCATCCAAGGAGAGACGGCTATAATTGGTTCAAACCAGCTCGCCATGAAAACTAACGCCGTGAAACAAGTTGTGGACGTCCGGTATGATGTGATTGAACCCCCACAGTTCGGAGAGCTGGAGAGACTTCACTCAAGCGGGGAATGGAGGCCGATTGACTCATTTTCACAAAGGCTTCTTGAGAAAGAGCGCCTCAGATATGTCAGCACCTTCCAAGACATCCAGACTTCAAATGTCACGGACTACTTTAAGTGCCAAGTTAATATAGCAGCAAGGGCAAACACTGAACTAGTTTTTCAAATCGCCGTCAAGTGGGTGAAGTACCGTTTGGTAAAGAATGTCATGCTAAACCTGGATAAAGTCAGAAAAGTGACCCTGAGCTCCGAGTATCTCCTGGCCGCTGCAGAAGGCGTGACCCTGTCAGAAGATAGCCTTTATTTCCGAGTTCTCACCATTCCAAAGAAAGGAAAGCTCTTGCTCGACACCGCGGTCTTGACCAAGAACTCAACCTTTAGCCAGAAAAATGTAACGGATCAAAAAGTTCATTACGTCCTGGTGGACAGGCCTTACGAAGACACGACGGACCGGTTCAAATTCCAGCTGGTTTCCAAACACGCTCAGTCTGAAAACTACGATTTCCAGTTTTCCATCAAAGCGGACGTCAACAACGTGTTCGTGAGAAACGAAGGACTTTCCCTGCAGGAGGGGGAAACTAAGCTCATCACAAAAGACGAGCTGTTTGCAGAGACTCTGAGTACGAAGGAGATGTTCTACTCAGTTTTGAGCAGCCCCAAACACGGGAAGCTAGCCCGCATCACTCAGTCCAACTCCAGCGCCAGCTACGACAACATCTCAACCTTCAGTAATCAGGACATACTGGAGGAGCGGCTAATGTACGTCCACGATGACGGGGAAACCACCGAAGATGCATTTACTTTCATCGCCTCCACCAGCCAAGGGTTTAAGTCTTCCATTGCAGAAGATGAAATCGGCTCCAAGGAAGGAACGTTCAACATTTCTGTTCAGCTGCTGAACGACCAAAAGCCGGTTCGAATCATCGATAAGGTTTTTCAGGTCGTCAGGGACGGCCAGAGGTTGCTGACTGTAGAAGATTTGCGTTATCACGACCCCGATTCTGACTTTGACGACGGCCAGCTGGTCTACACTCGGCGAGGGATCCCCATGGGAGACCTGGTGCTGGTCAACGACACCGCTCACCCACTGTTCCAGTTTCAGCAGAGGGATCTGGAGGAGAAGCGAGTGCTGTTCATTCACAAAGGTGTAAGCACCGGCCGGTTCGTGCTCTTCGTCTCGGATGGAAAACATTTCGTGTCGAGCCTTTTAGACATAAGCGCACACGACCCTTTCCTGAAGGTTGCCAACAACACCGGCCTGTTGGTTCAAAAGGGCCGATCGGTGACTTTTACCACCCGTAACTTCAGCGTTGTCTCTAATTTGGACATCAGAGATGACCGTGAGGTCATTTTTAAGCTGGATGAGTCTCCCAAGTACGGTCATCTTTATGTAAATGACACCAAGGTGGAGTCATTCACACAGTCCCACTTAAAAGCTGGTGTAATCTCCTACAAGCACCACGACAGCAATCATCTGGTGGACTATTTCAACTTAACAGTGAATGCTAAAGGAGTCCGGCTTGCAGACCGAGTCAGGGTGAAGGTTTATCTGGAGAGTCATCAGAGGCCGCCCATCGTGCAGCATCAGGACGTTTTACTGGTGGAGGAGGGAAAACCGGGGAAGATTGATGAAACGAAGCTGGAGGTGAGTGTTGAGAGTAACTCCAGGTAGGGCTGGGTATCGATTCAAATGTCAAGATTCGATTCCGATTGTTAAGATTCAGAATCGATTATCACGATTTGATTTGATTCGATTCGATCCGATTCGATATTGATTTGGCTTAGTGTTATTTAAAATGTTTTTTGAGCTGTTGCCTGAATTATATGACTGTAAAATAACTAGTAAAATAATAATTTCACAATAATTATTGTGAAATAACTAAGAAATAAATAACTCAAACAGGCCTTTCAATATCCATTTAAAGTGCAAAAAAAAAAGAAAGAAATTGCAACAGTTCATGCAGTAAACAAATCATTTTAGCTTGTCTAATTTATTCTGTCACCACGCACACATATTGCCATGAAGGACCTGGCATTTTTCAGAAGTGTCAGGACAAACTGTGTGTCCGACTACTGGGATTAAAGTTCACCGGGCGAAAATGTTATGATGAAAAGAAAAGAAAAAAAAATCAATCTTTAGACATAAGAATCGATTTTTAGGAATTAATAGGAGAATCGATTTAGAATCGGAAAATCGATTTTTTTCAATACTGGCCTAACTCCAGGTGTGTCTGAGATTTTTTAATTAGGTAAATAAAAAAGAAAAATAACTGTTTCAGTTCCTTTTATATACTGTGATTTATTGAACTTATGATTGAAAAAATTTCTGTCTTGAGATGTGTATTGTTGATTGAAATGTGGAAATAAACAGATATCAGCAGTACTCGAGTTGTAAAAAAAATCAGGGGGGATGGTGGATTTTATCATATGGGGACAGATAATTTGTGCTGATTACAAATAATATAATATATTACAAAAAATAGCAGTGACCAAAACACCTGCAGAAATACTGCAGGAATGACATAGCAGCAGTTAAATGCAGCCTTCTGTAAGCTTTAAATATCCACTGGACTTACATCAAATACATCAAAACACAACAATAAAAAACTGTTTTCTGAACTTATCAATATGACTCTGTCCTTCACAGGATAAGTAAAAAGGATCACGGCAAAAACTCAAAATCTTAACAAGAATATTTGTCTTATTTCTAGTTAAAATGTCTCATTTTAGTAAAAGAATCTCATTACACTTAAAACAAGAGTCATCACTGGAAAAAACAACAATTTTCACCTGTTTCAAGTAGATTTTCACTTGAAATAAGTAGAAAAATCTGCCAGTGGAACAAGACTTTTTTGCTTGTAATGAGAAGATAAATCTTGTCCCATTGGCAGATTTTTCTACTTATTTCAAGTGAAAATGTACTTGAAACAGGTCAAAATTGTCAAATAAGTTATTTTTCTGGTGTTATTTTTTTGGTGATGACTCTAAATGTTGAAATAGCAGTAAAACCACATTCATTGATGAAATGACATAAGGGATGGAAAGGGGGATGGCAGTTTTACAGGGGGGATGATTTTGACCCCCCTCATCCCCCCTCAACAACTACTGGATATATGCCACATAATTCAAGTCGTAAACAAGTATCACCATTAATTTTTATTGTCTTGCTTTTAATGTCACTGAGAAAGTAATAAGGGAACGCTACCCCGTGCTTGACTTCATGATGTCAAGTTACAATAAGACTCTAAAGGAAATAAACCCCAGTGAAGCATGTGACATTTCAGATTTGACCACTGAATGTTTTCTCATCGTGGCAGGTCACCCACGAGGACAACCTGCCATCTGAGATTGTGTTTACAGTCCAGATAGCCCCGTCTCATGGCTTTCTCCGGCGCTTCGTTGAAGCGGAAGAGCTCTACATCGGAACCAAACAGTCCCCAGTCAAGACGTTTACTCAAGATGACATCAACAACGGGAACATGCAGTACGTGCAGGTGGAGGAGAAGAGAGCGAACGACACGTTCGTCCTCGACGCCACCAACGGGGTCACCGACGTCAGCAACATTAGGATGTCCGTGGACATCATCCCACTGCTCATCCCTCTCCGAGTGTCTGATTTCACCGTGACGGAGGGTGCGTCCAAGGCGCTGACGCGGGACGTGCTCTGGGTCGCAAACAAACACTTTTCTGGGATCAACTTCTTCTACAGTGTGACCGAGTCCCCGCAGCACGGTCACATTGAGCACTCCAGACACCCCGGTGTGCCCATAACCACTTTCTCCAGGAGGCAGGTGGGATATTCTTACAAAAAAAACGTGTTTGTTATGGCTGCTTGTAGGAATGGGCGATATTTTACCGTTCACGATATACCGTCAAAAAAATTCCCCACGGTAAGAATTTGTCATCTCGAGGTAAAAACGATAAATTCCCGTTGATGATGTTTTTTGGAAGGAAGGAAGGAAGGAAGAAATGAGTCTGAAAGAAAGAAAGAAGGAAAGAAAGAAATGAGCCTGAAAGAAAGAAAGAAAGAAAGAAAGAAAGAAAGAAAGAAAGAAAGAAAGAAAGAAAGAAAGAAATGAGCCTGAAAGAAATGAGCCTGAAAGAAAGAAAGAAAGAAAGAAAGAAAGAAAGAAATGAGCCTGAAAGAAAGAAAGAAAGAAAGAAAGAAAGAAAGAAAGAAAGAAAGAAATGAGCCTGAAAGAAATGAGCCTGAAAGAAAGAAAGAAAGAAAGAAAGAAAGAAAGAAAGAAAGAAATGAGCCTGAAAGAAAGAAAGAAAGAAAGAAAGAAAGAAATGAGCCTAAAAGAAAGAGAAAGAAAGAAAGAAATGAGCCAGAAAGAAAGAGAAAGAAAGAAAGAAATGAGCCAGAAAGAAAGAAATGAGCCTGAAAGAAAGAAAGAAAGAAAGAAAGAAAGAAAGAAAGAAAGAAAGAAAGAAATGAGCCTAAAAGAAAGAGAAAGAAAGAAAGAAAGAAAGAAAGAAAGAAAGAAAGAAAGAAATGAGCCTAAAAGAAAGAGAAAGAAAGAAAGAAAGAAAGAAAGAAAGAAAGAAAGAAAGAAAGAAAGAAAGAAAGAAAGAAAGAAAGAAAGAAAGAAAGTATGGTATTTTTTTTATCGTTATCGGGATAAATGCCAGAAATTATCGTGATAAATCTTTTAGTCCATACTGCCCATCCCTATCTGCTTGGATGATTTAGTGTTTCAAGTTGCTTGGTTTTGTCATATTAATTGCCCTGTAGTATTTAGAGGATTTGGAGAGTACAATGTCCCCATCGAGTCATTTGTCTGACTATCAATACAGTAATTTTTTCCATTTCTGTCATCTTATACTCTGAGTTTTCCTAATCTTAAAACCTGTTTGCAATATTTGTAACCTAATATGCTTTCTTAGTTAAATTACCACACTAAAAAGACGGCATCACTCTGGTCTAACCTGTTTACCTGCTTTGTATCTCCCTGCACAAGCTCATATCTTCACATTGCTATGTTTTAGGTCAAGGTTTTAGCTCTTAGTTAGTTTTGAATCACCTAGTTTTTGTCATTATAATCATGTCATGTGACCATTTCTTTGATCTTCAACCAGGTTGAACAAGAATTCATTTATTACGTCCACGACAGCAGCGAAACCTTAGCTGACAATTTCACCGTGGTGGCAAACGATACAGGCCTGAGGAAGCAGAGCGCCGCCCAGACAGTGAACATCGAGGTTACAGCTGTCAATGATGAGCCTCCTGTTATCACCGCCAACAGAGTCCTCAGGGTGAGTCTATATTTAAACCTTGGAAACTTTGTTTTTTTTTGGACTTGCAGGTCTGGCATCGTAGCTTCCTTTCAAAAGAGTTTTATGGCGGCTGTGTTGTAAATTGTCATGACTGGCTGGCTGAATGAGGGTAACTATGTGTGGTATGTTGACGAGGGTCCGGAGCACCGGCATGACAGAGTGGACACGTAACAACGAACATTAGGAGATCCCCAGGCCTGTTGGGAAGTGAGTTACAGAGATTAGTTGTTAAATATTCTAATCAAATTCCAGTAGTATTTAAATATCGACATGGAGCTGCACTCGTGTGTCGCTGACTGTGTATTGTTACAAGGCAAATGCATTTCCCCTTCTTCCTGAATTTTATAAAAATCCCTGCAAGGCATTGCATAGATAAGATGTTAACTGCCAATAATATCTTCTATCCATCCTCAGTCAATCTTAGTGTTTGGTAGCATGATGCAGAGGTCTGTAAATGTGGACCATGCAAACATGGTGAGCGCATAGTCTGCTGACTTGTGCTGTTCAGAAATACAAGTCCAGCTCTGTCAGCTATCGCAGCTACAGTTGGACGGGGTCCAG
This sequence comes from Cololabis saira, assembly GCF_033807715.1. NCBI lineage: Eukaryota > Metazoa > Chordata > Actinopteri > Beloniformes > Belonidae > Cololabis > Cololabis saira. The sequence continues at coordinate 38,457,859 of NC_084595.1, read as the reverse complement.
CAGGGAAGAGAGGTCCAAGTGTAGGTCTCTATTGTCTGTGCAGCTCTGCCTCAAATTCCTTTGGGGATGCTGCAGAGTCACAGAGGAGCAACTGCTAAAATGTACTTGACCAAAGAAAACTGAGATGTCTGATTGATAAGTGGTGATAATCAGATTTACAATATTAAACATGATCCCCCCAAAAAAATTATATTAACTCACACACAGATCTGCACATAGACATGTGTGATCGGTTTATTTTGATTTAGTATTTTTGCCCATGGCTTTAATAAGACTGAGTCTGGTATTTGGTAGAAGATCAGGATTTCAAATCTTTATGATGGAGCTAGTGCATCAATCGCCACTAGATGGCAGTCTGTCCCTGTTGATCTTTGCACTAAAAAGCTCCACTGCAGAAAACATGTTTTCAATTATAGTGGTCTTCCTAATTAACTATTTATTTTATCTTTCCATATTAATGTGGTTGAGGTTTTTTTCTAAATAGATCTTTTTCCTAAATTAATATATTTTTTTCACTTGATAAACTGATTTTAGTTTTTTTTTGTTTTTGTTTTTTGGCTTGTAAGAATCTTGACTCCAGTTTTGACCAGAAGCTTATGCAGAAACATTCCTGAGAATGAGTATTAGTCTCATGTGATCTTATGAAAGTGATTCACAGACTGTGTCACTGATTCCCTGGGTGGGCACAGATGACAAACATAAAGGGTCAAACAAGTTAACTTGATTTATGAGGGCGGAAATAAATACAGTTCAGCTGGTGCAGTTGCGCAAACATTCTTATTACAACTGCATCAGCACTTCCGACATTATGTTAATGTTTGATTAACAGTGGTCTACAACACCGGGTTGTGTTCTGAAGAGGGGGAGTTGATTATTTAAAATAGAGGATATTTTTAGATACAGATTATTAAAATACTATAACAATGGTTTTTAATAATGTCAGGGTTTTGAGGGTTAAGACTTTAATGAAAGCAGATCCCAGACTTAATCGTGATTAAGGTCTGTTTGTGAACCTTTGATGGTCATCTTCTTAACTCAAGTCACTGCCTGACGAACAGCAGACATGCTGCCACTTTTTGTGCAGATTGATCCCATGTGTCGTCTCTCTGAATCTGGTGAGTCACTCGGTCCCGCTGCGACTTCCTGGGCCTGATTGAAAACGTAGTCATCTCTTGCATGTGGTTGGAGATAACTCATGTAGGAAGACTTTCTGCTGCAGGGCTGGTGTTGACAAGGGTGACTGGTTGGGGTTGTGGGTTTTACAAGTACTGACTGAGACAAAGTCCCTCAGGTTTCCGTTCCAGAACATTTCCAGCCAAGTTTAAGGCCAAATGAGCAAATGTCTGTGGGTGTGCTGTATATTTTTTCTAGGTACAATCTACCTTTACGTAAAATTGGGGGTCTCGTTTTGTTTCAAAAGGAAAGTGCACTTATCTGTATGTTCCATGTTGTAGCGTCATGTGGCTTTTTGGTTTTTGTTTACCCCCTCCACCCACTTCCTCCCGTCCTCCCATGCTCACTGAAGCAGATGGTGATAATAACTGATGTTTGTCACATTTATCAACTTTACACCTAGCATGTGTTGAACATTTCCAGTAAGCACAACGCATCATGCTGTGAAGTTCGTTTGTGAACACTGAAACATTTGCTGTGATCATGCTCCTTATAGGAAATGCTCCAAATGGTAGGACTTAATTGCTCATCACAGTGGCATGCAAAAAACTAGTTGGGCAGGAAGTCTGGCTGTCAATTAGACATGCTTGAGCTGCATGAGCTTTAATCAGAAATTGAGTTTTTAAGTTAATTATGATTTAAAATTAAAGACATAATGAATATTATAATTTGATTGATGGGGTAAATGACTTGTGTGTATCGTTAAAGTTGTCACTTAGGGAGACGAATGTTCACAAATGCTGAGAGACTCGGCATCTTTCATCTCACTGCTTTTGTTTTCAAGCCATCTCTTATCTTTCGGGTATTTTGTAAAAAAAAATTTCACCCGCTAACTGGTGAGTTTAACGGATCATTTAATAGATAAGACCGCCACACAGTGATTACAGGGCTCCTTATCACCAGGTAACCAGAATTATGACCCTATTAAAAGCTTTAAAAGGAACCTTCTGTTCCTGGAAAAGTTAGAGATGCCTCATTTGTTGTATTTTTAGTTTATTTTCACAGTTTCAAAGAAATGCAATGTTCTGAATGGAAAGTTCAGGCTCTGTCAAGACTTGTGGAGATCTTTATTGGTCAAAAGTCCTCTGGTTATGTTGCTCTCTGACCATCTCGTTTGATTTCACTATTTTGGGAGCCGACCACAGATTTGATTGATGTTAAGTTCTGGGAAAAGCCAGGGCTCATTCACATCTGTTTCCAGTTCCCCTTAAAAACACCTGCGTGTGGTTGTCAGTGTAGGCAGCTGTGTATTTATGTAAGTTGTTAGGACAAGTTTTGAAGTGTCAGAACATTTAAAACGCATCGAAATTTGCATCACTTGTTCTGCCTAAATGATTTGTGTGACTAAATCTCTGATACTCCATTAAAGAGAGCCCTGACCTCTCCAACCAACTTAAAATATTGAAATGGCGATAGAAATATAAAATATTTCCAAATTAGCTCATTAGAAAGGGCCAAAATAAAACTAGGAAGAATTTATTTTACTATAAATTAGAAAAAAATGTAAACTGTTGCAGTATATTTCATCAGCCGTGCTTTCAGAGACACATAAAGCCTGTTTTTGTATAATCATAACTCTTTAGTAAGAATAGAGTGAATAGTAGTCGGTAGCAAAAAGGTTTTTACTGCTGTTGCTTCACATCCAGCATCCTTGTACCACATGAGTTGCCCCACTGTCTCCTAAATAACCCTCACGCTTGAACCTTCTTTTGCATAAGCTGCAACAACCTGCTGTTAAATGGCAGTTGATCGAATTTTGCATTTTATCACTTCATTGCAGTAATTACTATGGAACGACAACCTGTACAAGCATCAAATAGCTTATTATGCAATATCTCCTGTGGCCTGAACTTGGGAGGCTCATCTTTAATTGTGAAGTATCTGCACGGTTCAGTAGTCGTGTACTCTGGGTGCCAATAAGTTCCCCTGGGACTGCGTGTTAGCTCAAGGCGTTCCAGCTTACATGGAAACAGCTCTTTAGTGCGCCTCACTGATGCTCTGATGTAGCTTTAACTGTGTTTACAGTCTGCAGGACTGTATTTGACCAGCATTCAGGTGACTTTTTATCTTTAGGCTGTTGTTGTCTAGCTATCTGTGTCTGAGTTGTTATTATTATATTACATGTGTAGCAGTTGTACTGGTAATGATATGCTGTTGAAAGGAAAAGGAGGGGAATACCTGAAAATATGAACCCCTGATGGCATCTGTTGTCCCCGTGGTCTTTCCAGGTTTGGGTTTCATCAGTGACGGAGATCAGTCAGGACGATCTGAGAGCTCAGGACGCGGATACGCCCCCGGACGAGCTCCGGTTCATGGTGACCCCACCCAGCAACGGACACCTGGCCCTGAAGAGTGCCCCGATGAAGGCCGTGCTGAACTTCACCCAGGCCCACGTAGACCAGGCACAGCTGCTGTTCGTCCACAAAGGTAACACCGACTACGTTTACATGCAGTCTAAATTAGGGTTATTGCTAATATTCCAATTACTGAGACATTCGGAATATTCCGTTTCCATGCGTGAGCAAACAGGGTTATCCCTGTTTACATGGTAATTAATCATTTGTGATATCTGGATCAAACCAGCAACGCGTGGAGAACATCATGTCGCAATTACCGTCATTTCCGCTTCTTCTTCCTGTATCCAAATTCAAAACTAATGCTGCTTTGTGCAATTTTTCGCTCACCTTCTTGTAAATCTCGCTATCCTGGTACTTTCTACCGTCTACAAATGCCAAAATGTTCATATCCTTCATTACATTTATGAAGTGATTAGTATCCTCCTGGTCTTGTGTTTCTCCGTGTTTAGAAGAACTTCCTGGACTCAAAAGACCAGGATTCCTTGTGAACAGAGCATGAGCAGAAAAAAAAACATGTTCCGTTTGATGGGGATATTCCGTTTGGCGTTTATATGACTGAATATTCAGGTTTTAAAAGGAGTAACCCAGGGGTCATATTTGGGTTTTTAAAAATCCGAATATGAGCAAATTGGGGTTATTCAAAGGGGTTATTGGTGTTTACATGGCCGTGCAAAACCGGGTTATTGCCAATATTTGGGTTTTAAAAGGGTTTTTGACTGCATGTAAACGCAGTCACTGTCCTACAAGACAGAGAGGATTCAGGGATTCTTTTTGTGTGTATATCACTTTGATTGTATGTATTATTTATTTAAGATTGATACAACCAACATCAAAATTCATAGAAAAAAGAAGAAAGAAAATAAGGGTGACATAATCCGTGGTTTCACTTATATAACTTCTGAAGCTAGGGATCAAATCAGCAACTTTCACACTGAAACACAACTCTCTTCAGCTAAAGCCCTCCTTCCTATATAGAGAATGCACAGTCCTGGAATAATTTTCTCTTAAAATTAGATTTTATTGCATAGTTTTGGATTTCATGCATTTAAGACCCAATTCATCTTCCTGTGTTTGTTTTGTTAAGATTACTGATTTATTTTTTTTTCCATCAGCTCGGCGAATGCAAGTAATTAGCAGAAACAATGTGCAGGTTTCATTATTAGCTGTAAAATCATTTGTGATACAATGTTGCTCTTTTAGACTGGAGACTGATGTGAAATGGCGAACAAAGTCTGTCAGCATTTTCTGGTCTTTGGGATCGTATTTCTGCCTAGTGTTCTGATTCATATCTCCGTTTTTTTGTTCTTTTGTTCAACCAGAAAAGGTTGTAATAACAGTGTGGGATGGACTCCACCCTCGTGTTGAAGAATGTCTCTTTTTTTTCTTTTTTACACACCAGCAAACTGTACACGTACACTTACAGTAATGTATTAAGGATTCCTGTGACGATTCAAAGTAAAAAAGCTGCTCTGCGCATTCCTCCGTGAACCGCATCATCAATGCTGATCTGGGGCTTTTTAAATGTATATGTCATAGAAACCAGACACAACTTATTCTTATTTTTCAGCCAAAACCAAAGTGGATATATGTCCATAAATCTGAGATTCAGTTCAGATCTTACCTTCAGAGAGATCTTGACGATTGTTTAATGGATTGATTCATGTCACTTCCAGGTCCCATGTCTGGTGGTTTCAACTTCCAGGTCAATGACGGCGTGAACTTCTCGCCCAGGCAGATATTTAGCATCACTGCCAAAGCTTTAGTTCTCACTTTGCAGAGAAACCGTCCACTCAAGGTGTTTCCCGGTAAGTCTTTATCTGGATTTGTTTACGGGTGGTGAAATCCCAGCTAGCAGTTACCGGTAATATAGCCAACACACCATACCTTACAAATGATCATGCATCCCCTGAATGTTTTTAGCTGCGCTGCAGATGAAGTATACAGAAGCATTGAATACAACTCATGATAGCAAAATAACGGAACAAAAAGACACACAAACACCAGACTAATAAGACATTTCTACCAATGCGATGATAACGGACAGAGGACGGCTTGCAAACTAAATTTAGTTTCTTTTTTAAATTTTTTTTATTTGTATTTTTTTATTACCAACATAAAAAAATACACGTATAACAAGCACCTCCCAAATATAGACACAACAAAGAGAGGGCATTACAAGACAACAGGTGGGTGTTTCAAAGTGTTTACATAAAATATACATACAGAGTGCATATTATTTACATTTAAGCTGGTATTGGTTGCCAAATATCATAAGAATACATTTTTACTGAAATTCTGGCAAAGAATTCAGACAAATTCAGGCAAAACAGAAATGGAAATTCAAAATATATAAATAAAAGTGAAGACAGATGACAAATCAGGTGTGTAGAAAGTTGATGAGTGACGACCAGATGGAGATGGTTCTAGTGCTGAGCGTTGGGTGTGATAATCCATGGAGAGTAAGTTTTTCCGTTGTGCTATGTTTATTTTTTTTCATGTATTTCCAGTCCATGAGGATAGTTTTCTTGGCGATAGTTAAGGCTACAAGGATTCATTTATTGTTTGAATTTGTCAGATTTATTGTTGATGTGTCGACAAGTAATCAGAGGGATGGAGATAAGGGGATGTGGAAATCAAGAAAAGACATTTTACAAGAAATTTGACAGTGACTTTGTGACCTCAGACCAAAATTGCTGAACAGGGGTGCAGTACCAAATGGAGTGGATGTAAGTGTCTGGTTGTTTTATGGTTTAGTTAATACATATTTCAGCTGAGCATCCCATTTTAAACATTTTCCTTCTTAAATGTAGTTAATAACCTTGAAGAACGGGACACAAAATGAGACTTGCTTGCCCCTGTAAAGCTGGATGGACCACAGAAAACGCATCACATCATTCTGGACGTTTAGTCCAACAATGTGTTTTACCACATTTGTGAGATGTAGAATGATTAACTAAATAGGTGAAGACAAAATGACAGATTGGACAACTATTAGCATATGAAATTTAAAAAACTGTAGTGATATTTTTCAGCCAAGTTCCTGAAACCTCTCCTTGCAGGTCAATGGAGACACCAGTGTGTTAGACTCCATGAAACTCCCCCAAACACCCCCCAATGGACACGGGCCATGTTTCTTCTAGCCAGGGTTAGGTGTTGATGTTGGTGTGTTTCACGTTGCTATAGTCATTTTAAAATGATTTCCTGGAATGTATGAGTTGTTCATCTCTGGAAATTAGGCCTGTGTTGAAAAAATCGATTTCCCAATTCTAAATCGATTCTCATATTAATTCCTAAAAATCGATTCATATGTCTAAAGATCGATTTTTTTTAATTTTTTTTATTTTTTTTATTTATTTATGTTTTGTTTTTTTTCATCATTACATTACAACTTTTGATTATTTTTTTGTTTATCCCCAAAAAAGGAATGTTTTGTTGGACACGAGAACAACTGGGGCCATGTTTTTGCCTTTAAATATGTTTAAAGGTATGAAAACATTAAAGTGTTAGGTTATAATTGCATAAATTGTCTATATTTCATTACTTTATATACTGTCTTGGGGTTACATTTGCAAAAACTGCTAAAAACCAAATGCTCAAAAATTAAAAACCAAAATGGACCGAAAATGGAACAAATAAAAACGGAATGTGGGAAAAAATAAAACCGATTTCATCCGTCTCTGTTTCCTCCCTGGATCTGTTTGGTAATTCTGACCCACATGATGTTTCTGAAAGCAGTTCTATCAGCATTCTGGGAGCTGATTGGTCCTTACAGCATCATTAGCTGCCAATACTTGCTGTTGAATCTCAATATGTGATAAATAGATGTGGTAACACAGTTAGTAGAGAGTAATAGTGTCAGTGGTGGAGATGGTGTTGGCGGGACCCGCCCAGAACTACAGGGCCAAGACAATAAAGAGACAATTTGACTTTCTGAGGTGTCTTTAATATTTACAACTACTATGGAGCTCTATTGCAGGGACAAATGAGGTTTTTAATAGGCTTTGGTTACATCGACACTATTTGTTAATACGTCCTCGTAATGCAGCTAAATTTGAACTTGTGGCTTTAATTTCAAAATGTGCAGCTGCTTCTTGAAAACAACTGAAACAAGACGTCTGAATCTCACACTCTTTCTAGTACTGTTACTGCGGTTGAGCAGAAAATTGACTTCCTCTTTGTAGCAGTGAAGATGGAAGAGCAAGTGGAAAGTTTATATTTGTGCGTTTGAAACCTTTGCTTTGCCTTTTGGCTCTTGTATGTTCAGCTGGGCGGCTATTGCACTACCAAAAATGTATTTATTGAAATAAGTCAGGCACTGCATTTTGAAAATGGGTTATTAAATCAGCCTGGATCTTTTCAATGTTCTGAAACGTCTTACTTTTCAGCAGCCAAAAGAAAAGGGCAGAAAGCGCATGGTCTCTCTTTGCAAACACACTTCAAGGTTTTCTGGGATGCTCAGTAGTCTCTGCTGTGATTTAGCAGGAGCGGATATTGTGAGGGGCAGCAAGGAGCCAGCTGGCACAGTCTGCTGAGCTTCCCAGCCGCAGGACGAGTGGGTACTTGAAAAACTGTGCCACTGTCTGTCCCAGGAAGCCCCGTTTGTGCCTTGTGCCAGGCGGGGCAGACAGACAGGGTGGGATGGGAGCTTTAACTGACAATGAGGGCTTTTGTTGGGGTGGTGTGTGTGTGTGTTTGTCCGGGGGGGGCTTAAAACACTTTTACACAATAGAGGGCAGATAAATGTTTTTCCTTTTCCTCATAAACACCTCAGATTTCTTTCTGCTCTTGTGTAAAACCTTGCAATGGCTGCTTGTTAAATAGTTGCATATGCCTTCGTAACCCTTTGAGCGTTTACTTGAAAGCTAATTCTTTAGTATATAGGCGTTGTCATATGGCCACAAAAGTAGTATGAGGAAAAGAAAATGCTCGTCCATCTGGGAAGCATAAAACAGTAGCCATGCAGCAGAGGTCATCTTCTGCACAGTGACAGGTATGTTTTCATTGTAAAAAGAAAAAAAAGCAGTTCCCATGAAAGACAAAGATGGCGGCAGGGCTGCCGACAAGACGCGATTAATTCATTTCCCCTCTTTCTCTCCGTCATTGCCCCCCATCATTTATCATCTGCTGCCTCATTTAGGGTGCTATCATTATTCACAAGGGCAGTGGAAATCTGTGTAATTCCTCTCTAGATGAAAGAGGCACTCGGCAATCAGTCACCGTGTTCACATATCGTCTCTTATTTTTACATTTTTCCCAAGTGGAAGATTTGCGCCTGAAAAGGAGCTATTAAAGCCTTATTTGCAGTTTATGTAACGCTCCACACTGGAGTTGGACAAGGTTGTAAAAAGTCTCTGATGTCTACATCACAGCTTTAATTTGGCACATCAAAAGGCTTTATTTAGTCTCTCCCGGAGCCTTGTTTTGTGCCGCTGAAGCCAAAAAGACGTGACTCACTTCGTAAGGGGAAAGTTTGAAAAACTTGATGCACCCATAGAAAAGTTTTAAGAGTGAATGTTTCTAATCATGGAACTCCCTCTGTCTCTCCTTTTTTAAGGCTCTTCTACACTTATCACGAACGATGATTTACAAGCGGGGACCAATGACATCAGCAACACCTCAAAGCGCATCATTACTTTCACCGTGATGCGGCAACCCAAACTGGGGCATCTGGTGTCGAGGCAGCTGGATAATTCAACAGTAGACATCTCCACTTTCACACAAGATATGGTGAGTGGAGAGCTGGACACGGTGTCGCCATTTCTCATCGGAAATAAACATATACTTCAATGGATGTGGCCCAGGAATTAGAAAAAATCAAAGAAATCGGGGTTCATCATATTTCCACAGTAGCGTATGAATGTCATGAAAAATGTCATACATTCTGGATTCATTACAAATCAACTGAAATATTGCAAGCCTTTTATTATTTTAGTTTAAGAAAACTCAAATATCCTATCTCTTATCTTAATCTTAAACTGTAAGCCATAATCAGCAATATTAAAATAATGAAAGGCTTGCAATATTTGAGTTGATTTGTAATGAATCCAGAATGTATGACATTTTTGTTTTGTTAATTGCATTACAGAAAATAAAGAACTTTATCACAATATTCTAATTTTCTGAGACAGTCCTGTCAGTTTGCAAATTTTCTCCAAAACCCATAATGTCGACAAAACGTTCTGCACCGATTCTCCCGTTCAGATCCAATTACTCGGGTCGCAGTGGGGCGGTGCTGATCTCCGCAATTTGAAGCCTTGTATGATAATAATAATAATAAAGGTTACTACTTCATGGATTTCACCTATCACAGGTTCTTTTTGGAACGTAACCCTGCGAAAAATGAGGGATTACTGTGTTTCTAATGGATTAACTGACACAGTGGAGGCTGTGACTGTTTACTGCTGAGCAAAGCACATGTACATTAATAATTCTCTCCGGTACCTGACGTAGTGACGTGTGTCAGAGAGAGTGAGATGTTGAATTTCTTCCGGCTGATAAACTGGAGAGTCTCTGTTCCCCAGGTGGACAGGAAAGAGGTTGTGTATATTCAAACCCCCATCGAGTCAGTGGGCTGGGAAGCTATGGACTCCATGACCTTCTCCGTCTCATCTCCACCCGCTTCTACGGAAAGTCAGACCTTTAAAATCGACATCTCCTATGAGAATACTGGACCTGAACACAACACAGTCCTCCTCGCAAACGCAGGTAGGGAGCAGTATTCTGCAGGTGTGCCAGCAGTCTCGTGAGGTTTTATCTAAATCAGGGGTCGGCAACCCGCGGCTCTAGAGCCGCATGCGGCTCTTTAGCGCCACCCTAGTGGCTCCTTGGAGCTTTTTCAAAAATGTTTGACCTTTTTTTTCCTTTTTTTCTTATTTTTTTCTCTTTTTTTCCTTTTTTTCTTCTTTTTTTCTTTTTTCTTCCTTTTTAATCTTGACATTCCGACTTCTCTAAATTTTGACTTTTTTCTCAACATTTCGACTTTTTTCTCAAGATTGTACTTCAACATTAATCTTGACATTTTGACTTTTTTCTCGAAATTTTGACTTTTTTCTTGTGCATAATGAAAAAATCTTCCCCGGGTTATAACTAATATAGATACATGCAGCATGTGTTGCCTTCATTCTCTTTTTTTTTCTTCTTTTTTTCTTTTTTCTTCCTTTTTAATCTCGACATTTCGACTTTTTTCTCGAAATTTTGACTTTTTTCTCGACATTTCGACTTTTTTCTCGACATTTCGACTTTTTCCTCAAGATTGTACTTCAATATTAATCTTGACATTTCGACATTTTTCTCGAAATTTTGACTTTTTTCTCGTGCATAATAAAGAAATCTTCCCCCAGTTATAACTAATATAGATACATGCAGCATGTGTTGCCTTCATTCTAAGGCTTAAGGCTGATTTATGGTTCCGTGTTACACGATTTAATGCAGAACCATTATTCAGGCTTTATTCAAGACTTTTCATTTTTTGCGGCTCCAGACATATTTGTTTTTTGTGTTTTTGGTCCAATATGTCTCTTTCAACATTTTGGGTTGCCGACCCCTGATCTAAATAAACGTTTGCTTTGCATGTTAGTGGCTGACAATCTCGAAAAATGAAGAAATCCAAAATGTGTTTGTTTGATCTTTTCTTGGTAACAGGTGCGGCGCTGAAAGAAGGGGAGAGCGTTGTCATCGACGAGTCAAAGCTGGACGCCTCCAACCTGATGTCCAAGCTGCCGACGCCCCTGCGCGGTTCCCACGAGGTCTGGTTTCAGGTGACGTCTCTGCCTCAGCACGGCGTCATCGTGGTCGGAGAGAGAAACCTCACCAAAGAGAAGCCCAACTTCTCCCAATTCATCGTCAGCAAATACGGCATCACCTACAAGCACGACAACTCTGAGACGACGCGTGATTGTTTTGTGTTCAGCGCGTGGGTCAATCCCAAGGGCAGGACAGCAGAACGTCCTCAAGATGAGAGGGACGTCGTGGTGGAGCGTTTCAACATTACGGTCACACCTGTGAACGATCAGCCCCCTCTGCTGAAAACCAAAGCTCCCAGTCTGAGGGTGGTGCAGGGAGATAAGGTCGTCCTGGGGCCAGATAACCTCCGGGTGGAAGACTTGGACGATCCTCCAGAGGCCATTACGTTCTCAGTGATTAGCAAGCCGAGCAACGGTCACCTAGCCGTGGAAGGAAGTTTGAACGAGCCCATAGAGACCTTCACCCAGGCCCAGATCAACAACAGAAGTGTCTTCTTCATCCACGACGGAGTCTCCGTCTCCGGAGTGTTTTATTTCAGCGTCTCAGACGGACATCATAAACCAATATATAAACTTTTTAACTTAGAAGTGACGGAAATCACCATCTCGCTGGTCAACCGTAGTGGACTGTACCTGCAGCAAGGCGGCACCTCGGTCCCGTTGACCCGGGAAAACCTCGCCGCTGAAACCAACGGCAAAAATGTGACCATTCACTACGAAATTACAAAGCCCCCCGCGTTCGGCAAACTTCTGAAGGACAACCAAGAGGTTACACATTTCACACAGGAAGATTTACAGCCCGGAAGGCTGTCCTACCATATGACCTCCCTCTCCTCCTCACAGGACTGCTTTGAGTTCGCAGCCTTCACCTCAGAGGCTAATCTGACCGGCCAAGTGCTTAACGTCACTGTCCAGCCTCTGATCCAGATCGGCAAAGATTTGAGGATTCCCACCGGAATTACGGTCAAACTCAACTCCAGCTTTTTTGATGCCTCTGAACTGGCCAGTGTAAGTGACAGTGATCCCGTCTTTAAGATTATATCCCATCCCCGGTATGGGAAAGTAGTTCAGACCGAACCTCGTGTGTCCAGGAGAATGCTACCGGTTGAGAACTTCACCTTTCAGGAGTTGATACAGGAGAAAATAGCCTTGGAGTTAAATGCCAACATGACTGGAGTCGCTGAGCTAAATGACTCGCTGGTGTTTGAGCTGAGAGCTGCTAACGTCCAACCTGCTAGAGGGGAGTTCCACTTCACAGTGGTGCCGTATGATCCTGCTCTGTTTCCAACCACAAACAGTCCCGTCCCAACCACATCACCGGCCCCGCCGACGCCAGACCAGAATTCCCGAAATGGGACGGCTTCCCCTCCTCCGTCTACCGTCTTCCTCTCCACCCAGCAGCCGAGCAAAAACCAGCAGAAATTCAAGGGCCGCGGCCGCTGGGGGAGCTCGAACAGAACCAGCCTTTACAGCACCACTCTGGGGAAACCCCCTCAGACGGAGAACTTCCCCTTCAAGAACACGCCGGTGCGTGTGGAGTCCTACCCTCAGAAAACCTCCAATCCACTCCTGGTCATCCTCCCGCTGCTGGCCCTTCTGCTGCTCGTCATCATCTTCGTGGTTCTGGTTGTTTTCCTTCGACACAACCGGCGCCGGAAGCAGAGCACGGCGGCAGCGCTGCACGCCGCTGCTTCCAACCATCAGTCTTACAGCGGCCCGGCGCAGAGGAGCGCAGCCGTCCCCTCGGTCACCGTCACCCCCCTGAGCCCCAGCTGCCCCGGGAGTCCCGTCCTCGGTCAGCTGTCGTCTTCATATCAGGGCTCCCCGTACAGCACCGTCGACTCCAATCTACTCATCAGTTCTTGGAGCAGCGATTCTCCTGCGACATCCTCCCACCTCATTAGAGTCGCCACCCCCACTCTGCAGAAGAACCAGTATTGGGTTTGATATTCCCAACACGGGCTGCCGTCCATCCGTCCTGGGAACTGGAGAGCATTATTGAGTGAGAGACGCGGTACAGGCCGGGGCAGGCTGCCACCCAGACATAAACAAGACAACCGTGCATGCTTCCGACTCACCGGTCAACCTAACATGCTTGGACTGAGGGAGGACGAGCACCTGTAGGTTGGAACTCCACACAGATACTAAGAGGTGAAGCAGTAATCCCTGCACTACTTATGCCCCAAACACCATCTAGCTTCTAGAGATGTATAGACTGAGGTGTGTTTTTGTCGTTAAAGAACGGTACTTTGAAATATTAACTGCTGCAAGTAACAATTAATACGGTGGCCGACAAGGGCCAAACTCACTGCAACGGCCTAACGCCTCTCAGTTAAGGGAAACGGCTTCAAGTACAGAAACGATTCAAATTCACAAACTCAAAACGAGGTACAAAAAGAGGAACGTGGTGCAAATGAAAAAACGTGCTGCAAAAAACAAAGACAAATGCAGCATCATCAAACGCGCTGCAAATAAAATGCGTAACAGCTCAACGGACAGACACACGGGATGTAGAGAGAAACCGAACAGCTGACTGTAACGTTAAAATATAATAATGAAACGTCTTGCAATGTACAGCGTTGTACAGTGATATAAACCACATTATATCACATTACCGTTCCCGCTGTATTTTTAAACCATGGATGTAAACACTGTGATTCAGTGAGCTGTTGGGTCTCTCTCTACATCCCGTGTGTCTGTCCGTTTTGTGCTTTGCATCGTTTCTCTATTTGCAGCGCGTTTGATGATGCTGCATTTGTCTTTGTTTTTTGCAGCACGTTTTTTCATTTGCACCACGTTCCTCTTTTTGTAGCTCGTTTTGAGTTTGTGAATTTGAATCGTTTCTGTACTTGAAGCCGTTTTCCTTAGCTGAGACGCATTAGGCCGTTGCAGTGCGTTTGGCCCTTGTCGGCCACCGTAAATTAACCATAAATGAACAATGTTATTCCAAGGTACACACTAAATGAGTAATGAATTCATAACATGACACATTTTTTTGTTATTGTATGGTTTGTGTATGTTGCCCCTGCTCGATTATCGCAGTAAAACCCCTTGAACTCAGGTGGAGCTCCAAATACAGGCCATTTTAAAAAGGAAGCGACGTGTCCGAGGCTGCAGGAGGAACATGAGACATCTCTCTCCCACGTTGCTGTTGTCAATGTTAAATTAGTCATATAGGCTTGCAGGAACCGTCTTGGTTTCCTTTTCTGTTGCCACACAAATCCATTTCACACATTATGTAGAAAGCAACGTTTTGCAGCGAAAGAGCAAGTTTATCTCCGTACCTGCCGATCTAAACGCCGATCTGAAAGGTCAATGCCAAGCGAGAACCACAGCTCCACTGTGGCAATATTATTGCTAATTTGATAAACGAAACCTTTTACATTAATGGCTCCTGCAGCATCAAAGACAGACATGTTGCATTGTGCAACATGTTAAGCTGAACCAGGGTGGTTTTGAGCTTCTCTTTAGCTGCAGGCCCTTCAAACACGGGTTTACAGCCTAAACCAACCACTGTTGTGGGCTTAGTTTGGTGGAAAGAATTGACTCATTGGAGAGTTTACAAAGTGGTAATTATTGTTGTAAACGCTGAGCCGTGGTTGAGTGGTCCTGCATGTTGAAGTTTCCTACGTTAGTTCTGATCATCACTGGCAAACATGATACTGAGGACAGCTCCAAACTGTGAATTACTCATACTGACACGAGCACGAAGAGTTATATATACCCTCGCTGTACTAAACCGGCCAGTTAGTGGGAATTTAAATTGATTGTTGAGATTTTATATGGTTTTTATGTTATATATTGAGAAGTCTTTTGTAAACTCAGGTATTTAGTTTAAGAGTTAAAGTCATGGTACTGCTGTCAAAGGCTGCTTGTGCTGTCAGTAGTCAAAGATTGTTTAAATCTACAGGACTGAACATGATGAGACTGACAGCTCTACGTTCAAACGGGAGGTTTTGTACGATTATTAGAATCACGCCTGTTTTTAAATGCGATTGAAATCACAGTGGTTTAAAAGCACACATGTTAATGGTCTGTTTTTGTTTAACAGCACAACATATTATTAGATTTGAAAGAATATAGGCACAAATTGTACATATTCTGATGATTTAACTCTGATTTAGATGTCAAAATATAAATATGAGGATGATTTGTAAAGAATGGCTGGACAAGGTGGAGAGTTTTATATGTGTCCACAGAACAAGAGTACTTTTTAAAACTACTGACACGTCTTTCCAAGACAAACGAACACAACATGCCACCGTCTGAAAAGAATGCTGGTATACTGTATGTACATTGTATTTATTCTAAAGGTCAGGTTGTTGTCATGGCGTACTGTATGTAACACTACTGTAAACTGCTCACTGCTGTCACACGGAGGAGCTCTGGGAGATGAGACTTTGTTGTAAACCTTTTTATTTTGAACAGAAATGTCGATCCACTGTATTCCAGTTCCACCTTAAAGATCTAATTTCATATTTATTTATACAGTATTTTTAATAATCATGATAAACAATAAATGTTTACCATCCTTTCCTGCTGTCGTCCAAATCATGCTCCGCTTCATAATTTCTTCCTTCTCAACAATAATATTGATAGTTTTCTCCATCGCTGGGATTTAAAGTGTCTTGCTGCCTTTTTTCCTCCTCTTTAAGGTGATAAACACCGAGCTGCCAATGATCGATAGGTAGATTATTACCATTGCTTCTAACGGTTTTCTGCAATTACTCCAACGTGGTTTTCTTGCATCCAAGAGCAAGTTAATGTGCAACGTTTTGTCATGTGATCTGCACCAAGATGGGAATGTGTCGTAGCCAGTACTGGAGTTGAGGGGGGATGAGGGGGGATGGCATCCCCCCTGAAATAAAAACGGTCAAAATCATCCCCCCTGTAAAACTGCCATCCCCCCTTTCCATCCCTTATGTCATTTCATCAATGAATGTGGTTTTACTGCTATTTCAACATTTAGAGTCATCACCAGATGAATACCAGAAAAATAACTTATTTGACAATTTTCACCTGTTTCAAGTAAACTTTCACTTGAAATAAGTAGGAAAATCTGCCAGTGGGATTTGAGACTTCTTATTACAAGCACAAAAATCTTCTTTCACTGGCAGATTTTTCTTCTTATTTCAAGTGAAAATCTACTTGAAACTGGTGAAAATTGTTGGGTTTTTTTTTCCAGTGATGAGTCGTTGTTGTTTTAAGTGTAATGAGATTTTTTTACTAAAATTAGACATTTTAACTAGAAATGAGACAAATATTCTTGTTAAGATTTTGAGTTTTTGCAGTGATCCATTTTACTTATCCTGTGAAGGACAGAGTCATATGGATAAGTTCAGAAAACTTTTTTATTGTTGTGTTTTGATGTATTTGATGTAAGCCCAGTGGATATTTAAAGCTTACAGAAGGCTGCATTTAACTGCTGCTATGTCATTCCTGCAGTATTTCTGCAGGTGTTTTGGTCAGTGCTATTATTTGTAATATATTATATTATTTGTAATCAGCACAAATTATCTGTCCCCACATGATAAAATCCACCACCCCCCCTGGTCGTAGCCGTCTCTAAAATACAGTAAATATCTGTGGATGCCCACAATCTTGAAGCTGTAAAGCACAAAGATGTTTTTCTGTAATGAAGCTGCACGGTAGGAGTCGGAGACACAGCTGATGGTTTTACGTGAAGAGAGCGGCTGCTTGTTCTCCTGACCCCAAACGCTCGGCGTCCCAGGGCGTCACACGTCTTACCTAAACATGACGCTGAGCAGCCGGTTGGTCCAGACGTCCGGCGAGTCCATGGCTTTGCTTGTGCAATGAGCAATGAGCAATGGTGTCTCCTGTGAGCTGCAAACATGACACGACCATGTGAAGCCACAAAGTCAAGCAGCAACATCTGTGCTGGGATCACGTTTCTAAACACGAGATTGTTATTTACTCACACAAAATTTCACTGCAATCTAATTATTAATCTTATTAAAATTGATTTACCCTTTTAGAAAGTTGAAACTATTTCCTGATTCAATGTTTCTTACATTCTTTTGTAAAGAATAACATAAGGATGGAGTGCAAGATCTGTCTTTGAAACTATATTTTTTAAGTGTGTTTACAGAAGCTGGTTTAAGGGGGAGTTCTGAACACCGCTTCACTTCCTGTTGCCTCGTCTTCTTTTATAATCAGCAAATCTCTTCACGCGGTCAGATCGTTCTGTCCCTGCAGCATCTTTATCTTTCACTGAGCTGTGTGAAAGGCACAGACGGAGCAGCCTTCTTAACGCCCTGTACCACCTACAAAGGTGGTAGTAAAGGCATAATGGAGGTGAAATGAGTGATCTGTGAAATGGCGAATGCAGAAAGGTGTAACAGGGCTGCAAATATGGCTACAAAGTCTGCGGAGGAGTAGATAAAAATACTCTATACTTAATACCAACTGAGCCCTGTCCTGTGCAATTCATCGCTAAAAGCCGACCCGTTGCGATTGGCTCGGTACGTTGTGTACCGGTAGTTTGCTGGGATTGTGAGAGGTAGCAGACCCATTTCAACTGCTAATTTTCACGAAGTAATTTAACATAAGTGAGCTGTCTCCTCTCATCAACCTTCACCAGGCTTTTTTTTTGTTGTTTTTTTAGTAAAACTTTTTTTCTTGCTCGAAATTTAACAAACTACTCATTCGGCCACTTCCTGCCAGCTCCGATATGGTTCTGTTTTTGCAGCATAGATGTGAGATATTTCACTATCAAGCTTTTTGTGTGTTCAATGGAGTTAGTTTTAAATCAAACTTGGAATAAACTGCAGATATTTTGCTTGCTTGACTGATGAGGAAGTAATTAACAAAAAAAAGAGGCATCAAATGAGCTACTTCTTTATTCGTAGAGAATTTTATGTGTGTAAGTAAAAACAAAAGTGTTTGTTTTTTACCAAAGTAAAAGCAAAACTTCAGTTTGGTGAAACACTTTCAATGTAGACTGAACATAAAAAGTTGCCTCTACTGCAGCAGATGTGAAGCAAAATGGGATGAACAATCTTAAAAACACGTTTTTCCCTGTGATTTAGTTGTGACTGTTCAGTTTCACCACCACACCCACCTTTAACAGCTGAACACTGCTCCTCCATCTCCTCTGAGCTACGACCGAGTCCACTGACCTCAGAAACATGCTTTCTGAATGCTCTCAGTTTTTAATTAAAAATGAAAAAACATTTATTTAGGCCAGCAGCAAGGGGTTAACATCCAGACAGCTGACTCCTCTCTTTACGCGTTCACAAATACACACAGTCATAAGTGTCCTGTCCTGAATCCAAAGTAACTCAAACTCACTCCAGGTGGCAAAACCCACTTAGCTTGAGCTGTTTCTTTGTGACAAGAGCAGAGTTGGACTCACACAATCACTGGCTCCTAGAGAGACCACCCAGAGCTGTTATTATTAACACATGATCTGAAACGCTGAGCTGAAACGATCCCGGCCAGAAACAACTCCTGCTCAGTTGGATTGAATCATTTTCAGAGAAGTGTGTTTGGGATGTCACAACAAGAACTGCAAGCCTTTGTGCCAAACGTTCATCTTTCTCCCACATTTGCATTACAGGCAAGATTTACATTATCTATGAGTGTAAATGTTAAGACAAATGAATTTACCTTATTTTCTGGACAATAAGCCGCTACTTTTTTCATAGGTTTTGAACCATGCGACTTATACAAAGGTGCGGCTATTCTGTGGATTTTTCTTCCACTGCTAGGGGCGCTCTAACCGGAATTACAATCAAAACTAAGACAAAATAAATGCAAAGAAGAATACGCTACTTCTTCTTTAGCAGATAGAAGTAGGTAGAAGCAGATTTCAAACAGATAAATAGATAAATAAATACCGATTATTTTCTCTTGGTTCTGTCCCGTTTTAATCAGCAAAGTTGCTGCCGTGTTAAAAGACACTGTTAGGAAAGGATCTATTTAGGTACAAACATGTACATCATTTACACTTCAAAATGGTTCTGTACATGTAGTAAATATCTAATCTAACAACATAAATATCTGCGGCTTGTATATCTTTTTTTTCAAATAGAGTGGATGCAGCTTCTATGCAGGTGCGGCTTGTATATCTTTTTTTTAATTATTTTTTAAAAAATAGAGTGGATGCGGCTTATAGTCCAGAAAACACGGTAACTTTCCTTCCTTTCCTTTCCTCTTCTAAGCTCGTGCCATCTTTGGCCTCTTTGTGATTGCAGGACGAGTGTCCCATCTCTTCTGTGACCACAGAGAGCACGGAGCATACACAATCTTCCAAACTCAATTTCTCAGTGCCTTCTTTGTTAAATTGCATTAAATACTGTAATGTAACGGATGCAAATCCAACTGGCCAGAAAGAAGTCCAAAGTACAGCCATATCTACAACGTTGGAGTTTATCCGTTCTGAACCACCTCTGTCAGGGTTTGACACTTCCCCCCAGTTTGTAACTTTCATTTTCTATCTTGCCCCGCCTGTGTCCCATCTGCCCTGATTGTGTCTGCACCTGTGTCTCGTCATGTCTCGTTATCCCTTCAGTATATCTTGTCTTGTCATTCCTTGGTTCCCTGTCGGTCCGTACTGTTCTCTCCTCCATGTCTCCCCGTTGTTTTGTCCTGTTCCTGTTTTTTGTTTAATCCTGCTCTGCAGCACTTTGCTTTTGCCTTTTTTGGATTAAAACCCTTGTTTTTGAGAACTCCTGCCTCCAGCCTCCCTCTGTCTCCTGCACTTGGGTCCTTAAAAAACCAAACCATGACAACCTCGGCTAAACGCTGGGCTCTTCACAGTCAGTTTGGATTTTCATGTTAGTCGGCATGTTTTTTAGTTGAATTAACATTTCTAATTTCCCCGTTTTAACATACAAGACAGTGTCGATTGAGATATTGTGAAACATACAGTACATCTTGTGTCATTTACGCATCATTCCTATGTTTGCGTCTCCGTTCATAAAAGTACTTGTGAATCATCTCAAAAGGAGGAAACTGCTGCTGAAAATCGCTGACAGAGTAAAATTGAAACGTCTGGTCGGAAGCAGTCACATGTTCAGCATTCGCGGCCGTCAGGACTTACATTGACCTTACTGGCTGTTAAAGGGTTAGCAACACCATTTTCACTCTACCATTTCAATTTGAACACTTGATATTTAAATAGGAGCTCACTTAGGTTATAAAGGCCTTCAGCTTATGTATTTTCATTGTACCCATGTTTAACAAAACACTGTGACAGTGAGATGGGGCTGATGCCTTCTTGCCCTCGTATATCAGATCTCACACTAATCATAGTAATTATACAGGTTGGAAATTGTGGGGCAGGGTGTTGAAGAACAAAAGCATCCTGTAAGACGAGGCAGAGGGAGACATTTGGCACAGATACACAGATGGCTAATTAAATCACTTCCACCTTCACTTGGATCTAGGAAGGACTTTGTGTCACGACGAGCAAAGACTTAATCTTCTTTTTTTTTGTCAACTGCTGCAAGAATAACAGCGCCAGTGGAGTGGAAAAGTCATCAAAGCGTCATTTAGTTTATTCATAAAAGCTAATCAAGGCACGTAAAATACTGCAAAGGCTTTCAGAATCTCACACGCCGGTGCTGAAAGCCACGACGGTTGCCCTTTAGAAGAAGAAGGCCTCTCCTGCAGATGATGGAGTAAAACAAATGCTGCAGTCCCACTCATGGCACCAGTGCCATGTGTCTCTTTGTTCTTGTCTTTTTCCTCTGGAACTGAAGTGGGTTCATGAGCATATCTCCTCTGCTGGGGAGGGATTATTGCCCAGTTCATTAACAGGCTTCGGTGAGGAGCGAAGCTTTCAGTCTGCACGCGGCTGAGAAACGTGCTCTGCACATATTGACAGTGATTTAACTATTAAAATGTAAAATTAAAACGTATTCTTTGGTAGTTTGGTGTAATTGTTGCCTTTATCTTTAAATTTAGGGACGTTAATTTGTAAAATATCCACACTTTTATGTTTTTCTCTCTTGTTTTGACTTGTTGGAGGCGTCCTCTGCTCCAAAGCAACCCCTTTTTTGACTCATATTACTTTTTGGTCAAATTTGAAGAGTTCACTCCTACAATATTCTCTAATTGTATTTTTCCACTGCAAAGTGAAGGCACCGTTTTAGCCATTTTGTCTTATTGGGTATTTGGTGTTCCTCTATAATCTAATAAGAAAAAAAGCTCCAATCTGATTAAGACTGACTGATGCATTCATACGCAGTCGGCCTGGCAACAGACAAACACTGACACGCGGTCAATTCCCAGACACCCCGATGTCCAGTGATTTGACTGATTTGTTACAGGCAGCTGATCGATTCATCCGCAGGATCATGGGCAGACGTCATGCACCAGATGTTTTCCTGATGTTGAGCTCTCCCTGAAGCCTTGTTCGGAGTCCCATGTGAAGCGAATCATTTTGCAGCATTGAGCAGGGAAGAGGTAATGTGGTGTGACTGGAATATTGACACGTGGACACGATCAAACCCTCTCTGTCACTGTGCTCACTCGACTGGAGTGTGTAAACCAAAAACTCCTTCCTCTCATCAAGAGAACATTTTGCAGTTGAACAAATGCTCGGTCCTGTTTTAAAGAGTAAGGAGAGTCATTAGGGATGAAAATGACTGATCAAACCACTTTAACTTTCTTTGGGCCCGATTTACTAAGATCCTAAATAAAGAGTACTAAATTGCGTGTGCACTGAAAAAGTTTGCGCGTGCTGTTGTTGTGTTTTGCGGGTGATCAACTAAGATTGCGTGCGCAATTGATAACAGGTGCAAACCTCAGTATTTAAATGAGGTGTTGCGTGTCTTACAGTTTGCGGCGCAAATTTTGCGCCATGGAGAGTCTGGATGGAAAGCACAGTCATAAGTCACAAGAAAAATGAAGCAAAATGAAATTTGACGAGTTGGAGTTATAGAGATATTAGTGGAAGAGGCAAATTGTTGTGCCGTATTCAGCACCCCTGCCGTGAAAAGCACCCCCTCGTATATTCAATGATAAGTAGACCAAGAAAAAAAACAACACACCGACACTTCAATATATTTATATATACACACTCACACAAACACATACTTAGGAGTTTATATTATATATATTTACAAATATTATGGAAGACAACACAGTAAGCAGGCTATTAATTAATGACATCAATAACCATTTACCCGATTTTTGTTATCTGTGACTGTGATTGTGGGAAAGTATGACTATTGTGGAATCCATGAGCGCATTTAAACATGAATCATTAACACAAAACTGAACGCTAAACAGAACGTGACACGGAATGAGAATATCATTTTTGTCAGACGAGGGGGTGCTTTTCACGGCAGGGGTGCTGAATACGGCACAACACCGGGGTATGACAACTGCAGAACAAGTATAGGCGCACAATGAGAAACACTTTTTTCTCCATGAAAACACGTGATTTATTTATTATCACAAATAAAAAAATGAATGTGCCTCCTATGGCAACCTTTTGCTGAATAATACTCGATTTAACATTCAAATAAAATATTTCTCCTTTTGCATGTGGAGAATCCTCACCACAAGTTGAGCCATCCCCACCCCAGTCCTCAAATCAGGCACCAACAAGCATCCCTGCGTAATGCTGGGCAGATTAGCACCTTCCTTTCGAACGTATTAAATACAGACGCAATCACAATACGCGCAATAACTTTCAGGCTTGGTAAATCTCATTGCACGTGGTAAATGGAGATATTTGCATTTTCCCCTCCCAGTATTTAGCGATTTCTGGCGGGTACGCCCCATATTGATTATTCATCAGGGCAAAAGTACTAAATGAATAGCGTGTGCTATTTTGCTCATTTGAGAGGCGCAGTCCTCTTTGCACGCTGTTAGTAGATCAGCTTGCACATTGGTTTGCGGGTGATGTCAAGTTTGCACACGTTTTTACGCACGCAAACCTTTAGTAAATCAGGCCCTTAGTGTACAAAAAGTGTACAAGTCAATTACCGACGTCACACAAACAAAGTAGGAGAGACTTTGATCATTCATGGCCCTTGTTTTTTTTTTGTTTTTTTTTTAAATACTCAGAGGTACCAGCAATGCCTATAAGCCAGTTTTCTCATCATAGTATGAATCTTTTTATTTATTTACTTTTTAAACATATATATGAGGGGGGTGAGGGGTGACATCCGCTGCAAGTCTGACAAGAAACACAGGAAAACACACAACGGGACACAAGCCTTTGGAATCTGCAAGAGGTAAAACAAACAAACAGGAACAGGCAGAGACACAAACAGCAACCATTTCAGGTCCCTGAAACTGAATCCAGACTAGGCTACTGCGATTATCTGTCCCCCAAAACTGTGGAGTGAGTATGTAGGTGAGTGAGCAGGTGTCTGTGTAACTTTGTGTGTGCAAAGTGAAAACAAGGTTTTACCTGAACTGCAACTAAAGTGGAGGAGGGAGGGAACAACCACGCCACCCGAGAGACCAGAAGCCGACAAGGAAGAAACCTGAACCCAGGCCACTAGCAGCTACACGGAGGACCAGAGGAGGGCGGGAGGAAACCCCCCACCAGCCATAACCACGGGGAGAGGCAGCCAGGAAACCCACGGTGATGGACCGGGACCCAGCCGAGCACCAGCCACCCGGCCCTGGTTTTTAATACTTATCTATCGGATTTAGTTCTCTGGAAACAGGCCATGAACCATCTTCCTTTTGCATATATTGACCATAGTCTGTACTATATCCTGTACACTCAGTACGTTTACCTGCACATCTAACTCAAGCTATTGGCAATAATCGAGCTAAGGAAATCCAAATCCAATCCAAAGGATTATTGAGGTGAGGTGCATTCAACTCAGCGATGCTAGGTGGCGCCACACCCACTTTTCCTTTGGTGTTCTTCCGGTTCCTTCTTCTTCTTCTCCTGCTATGTTGATATTCTGGCTTTCGCTGTGTCGTCCCTTCCGTTAGGGGGGGTCCCGGGGCCGTCACTAGCTCGGCTAAACGTGGGTTGCGTATACATGCTGGAATACCTCGGATTAGGACGCATTATCTGGCACTAATAGTTCGATCTCTAGAGCTTCAGTTCAGTTCGACTACAGCCCGGCTAAGGTGTAGACCTGGCTTTTAAAAAATCGATATCGGTCGGATTAAGGCGACAATTCGACTTTCTGTTAGTGCATGTAAACCTACTGACTGTACAGAATTACCTTGGTTTGTCTGTTTGGACTCAAAATGTACATCGTTTTGGTCCTTGATGAACATTTACTCTCCTGACTGTCTAACAATACCCTACGAAATGTCCCTTTAACATCGAGGCTTGAACATTTGTCTTCGTAATTGGTGAAACAGTTATTTGAAAGGTTATGAGGCATGAAGACACAGGGTGAAAAGTTTGTTTCAGTTCACTTTAAAATAGGTCAGATAGCTGCTGTCTTTAAAACTCTGGGTTGAATCAGGTCATTGGGCAGGAGATGTGGTGTGGTAAACTAATAGGAAATGTCTGTGCGTGCTTGCGTTAAAGACATTACATGAAGGAGTGCAAGTAAGGGATTTTAGAGTCATTTATAAACATGATAAAGAAGCTGTCATCTTTAAGAGGCACAATTTAATGATAAAAAGTCCAAACCAATAGATGACACACTGTTTCTGAGCAAGTTGTTTCATAACAAAAAACTGCCAGATCCTGTGTGCTTGTGCCGTTTTATCAGGGAAGTTTACATCCTCTTAGAGAGCACAGCCTGAAAACTTCACAGACGTTTCCTGCAGTAAACAAACAAAGAGTCTCATTTCAGGACAGGTTGCACTAACTACTAAATACACAAAGCGCTAATAATGACCACATAACTTATGAGGCTGAGAAACTGAAATGGTTCTTGGACTCAGAAAAATCATTGTCTAAATGGGGAAGTGGCCTCTTCTGTTCTTCTCACTTGTTTATTGTAATTAGAGCAACATATGAAACACTAGCCCCTTTCACACAGAAGCCCCTTTCACACAGCCAGTTCGAGGCGGGAACGTTGCGCCTTTAAGCCGCCTCGCTGTTCTGTGTGAAAGTCACGGAGGCGGAATGGGGGGGCCAAGTGGCCCCACCAATAAGCCGGCAGCGGAGGTAGTCACAGAGCCGTCACAGAGACGAAACGGGGTCTGTGTGAATGACACAGCCGGCATGCCGCTGACATGACGGTCGGACTGACGCTGTCGTCACGCCTCTGATTGCGGAACGCCGGCATGCTGTGTGAATTTACAGACGGGAGCGGCGTTATGCCGGCGTTGTATGGTTCTGTGTGAACCAACAAAGGCGGCGTATTGGCAGGACTTCTTTACACCAATATTGCGGAATCTCTGTGTGAAAGGGGCTAGAGATTCCGCAATATTGGTGTAAAGAAGTCCTGCCAATACGCCGCCTTTGTTGGTTCACACAGAACCATACAACGCCGGCATAACGCCGCTCCCGTCTGTAAATTCACACAGCATGCCGGCGTTCCGCAATCAGAGGCGTGACGACAGCGTCAGTCCGACCGTCATGTCAGCGGCATGCCGGCTGTGTCATTCACACAGACCCCGTTTCGTCTCTGTGACGGCTCTGTGACTACCTCCGCTGCCGGCTTATTGGTGGGGCCACTTGGCCCCCCCATTCCGCCTCCGTGACTTTCACACAGAACAGCGAGGCGGCTTAAAGGCGCAACGTTCCCGCCTCGAACTGGCTGTGTGAAAGGGGCTACTGATGGGGGGTGGGGGAGGGGAGAATGCACATTGCCCCCCCCATCACAAAAAAAGGCATGTTCTGTGTGGATCTGTGTGTGGATCTGTGTGTGGATGTGTGTGTGGATCTGTGTGTGGGTGTGTGTGTGGATCTTGGAGGGCAGCCAGAGAGCTGGGGGTGGGGGGGCAGTCAGCATTTTTCAGGCAACATGAATGAGGCCCCACCGGAGTGAGCTTCCTGTGTGAGGGCTATAAAAACAAAAACCGGGGCCGAAGAATGCCGAGTGCTCCCACATTCCTGAACTTTCTGCCAGGTACAGGACACGCAGCAGTGCAGAGCAGCGTGTCCTCCCCGCTTTCCTTGAAGAAAACAGGAAAATACAACATTTCCCAGGCTATACACTGGCAAAAAAGAGAAAGAGAAAGTTGCAGACGCTAGATGCCACAATACCAACATGTTGTCAGATCAGACAAACGGATCCAAGTTTCTTCTCTACTGATCTGCATGTGGGTCCAACAATAGATGTGGGCGGGGACAAGAAATGTCTCCAACATCTTGGCTCAAATCAAACTGCGGTTTACGTCCACTGATTCACACTGCAAATATCATCATTTCATAGTAACGGTTATTAAATTGCAAGATGTTCGCATATTTTAAATAGACACGTCTAACCTTGGCTTAACACTGTTAAGAATGCTGTTTGAATGCAAACTTGAGTGCATCTTATTATTTCTTTATTTATTTTTCATTGACCCAACAATGTAAGTCTACACACACAGACACAGACACACACATACACACAAAAGAAATTAACTGAAAGAATTGTAATAATAAAATGGCACAGTTACTGAAAGCAAGACTTGGCCAAATAATCACGGGGCCAAACAAGATATTACACTAACCGTAGTCACATAAAAACATTAACTTCCAATAGAAAATGACATAAAAGCTCTATATCTCAACTTTAGGATATTTATTGTGGAATTATCCATCACCCAGGATGAGTTAGTTTAGTTTAGTTTATTGTTTTGCACAGTTTTTAAAAATATACAGGAAATATCAACTATGAATACTATAGGTGCAGGAAGAGGCAAAAAACCCAATGGGCTTATTTGAAGCCTCCACCGAAGATATTAAAATTTCATGTGTTATAAAGAACACAAGATTAACAAAAACAGAAAGTATAACTACACAAAACTGATGGCAAACTAATAATGCAATATATAAATAATAAAGAATAAAGACAAAAAAATAAGTGTGTGTGAGTGTGCATGGGATATTGTTTTTACAACTTATATTACTTATATTGACTCCTGAGCAAATAAGACGGTACATGTCACTTTGAGTGAAACACAAAAAAAAACAAAAAAAAGAACATGGATACATGAACAACAATACATTGGGAAAACAGTTACAAAACAGCAGTCAAGTGGTCCTTCAAACGTCTTTTGTAACATTTCAAAGAGGAAGAGCTCTTTGCCAAGTGGGAAAAATCATTCCACAATTTAGTCCCTAAATCTCACTGAAAATTGACCTCTGCAAGTGAGAAATTTAGGAGGATGAAGATCTGAGGATTGTCGAGTTGAATAAGAATGAGAGTTTGGATGGCAGGGGCAGAAGTCTAAGCTGGTGGGCCCAGGCCGCCCTCTCCTCAGCCACTTCCTCTAACCTTCCTCCAGGCCAGGCGAGGGACTTGACCTCTGCAGCGAGTACCGGGTACCGGGTACGGCCCAGGGCTCCCTAGTCCCACATGGCCAAAACACCTCCCTGGGGGAGCGTCCAGGAGGCATCCTAACCACCTGCCTGAACTAACTCAGGTGGCTCCTCTCAGAACTTCTGCCCCGTGGAGGAATTGCATTTCAGTTACCGGTACTTGCATCTGCGATCCAGCTGTTTTGATCATTATAAAACTGGTCAGAGACTGACATCGCTGTGGAAAAAGGTATTAACACCTCTGAATAATATGTTTAACCACTAGGTGACTACAGGTGAGATTTACACAGTTGAGAATACTCTGGAGTGGTGCCTGGAGATTAATTTAATACAACAAATACAATACTGCTTTAGCCCCTACTTCCAGGTAATATTAACAGTTGATATGGGAAAAATAACAGCTGATATGTTATCCATCAGAGTCACTGTTGTCTTGTCAGGACCCCTGATGAATCCTTTATCATGCAAGTAAACATAGTGAAGCTATTTATTTGATTTAAGGCAAACATTCCTTCTTAAACGTAACCAAGTGCTGTTAAATCCAAAACTTCACCAAGAAAAGAAAAAAAAGGAAACACTGACACAAATTTGGGAATTGGCCGGAAGCAGAACCGATTTGAGTCTTCTTTGCGTAGATAGCCTGCAGTGTCCTCTAAACTAGGGTAAAGCAACGTATACGGATGAGGAGATAAAAGCAGGAAGCATCAGCTTTCATCAGCGTGCCCACTCACATGCCATGAATTCCTCGGAGATTTGCATGCCCTATTCACAAATCTGATTCCCTCCTTTCCCATCCCACTGGTAACTTTGCTAGCAGCGTAAACCTGGTGTGAATATTTGAAAATGTAAAGGCTCCAGTTCAGATTAAAATTTAGAAGTCAACACATCTGAGACGTCAGGAAAATCCAGATTCCTTATCTGAGGAAAATGTACTGGACAAAGGATTTTTACTAACTAAAGGAAAGCATAGAAAACTTCCCGAGAAAACAGTAGCAACAACTGGACTAGCTGTAAATCCTTTAAATGGGCAGGTTTTATTACTACATGGGCTTCAGTGACACCGTGAGAGTGTTTGTGGTTATGTGTGTGTACTGTACCACATAAACCCCATGAGAACCTCTTTTCTTATGCCTCTCCTGCTATTCTAAACCATGCACACCTAAAAAAAAAAAGACTGTAGTGCTCTGCTGTAATTCTAAATCTGGTGAAACCTGGTGAAAATGTATCTTGCAGAAATTGTGATTTTAGCCCAGATATAATGATTCATGAGCAGGGTGAACCATGTAAAGGCTGTTTCCTGTGCGAGTGGCCTCATCAGCAGGATGACCTCATGGGAGCTGCTGACCGAGCCCACATGTTTGTGTAATCATGCTTCCTGCATGACCGAACCGGACTGCAAATACCACGGCATGAGAGCCAAAATAGACACAACGCACATATTTACACAGTTATGCTTGCTGCCCCACAGGAGGGGGGGGGGGGGGGGGGGGTATTTTTGTTCAAGATTAGGATTGAAAGAACAATAATAACAATACAGGAATAAAAATAAATTAAAACCAAAAAAAGTTGCTTTTTTTAAGCGACATTCACTGAGTGATTGTCGACGATTACGCCTATGGCTGCACGATCTGCCTCCTGGGAGTGACACAAGGTCTTTTCACCCGAAATGAACGCGTGAATGATAATGCACACATTAGCATACACTCTCAACGTACGTTATGTTCCTTCAGTGTCTTTTAAAAACATGTCAGTATGTAAATATCAGATGAAGTGATGGGCCGATGAAGGTAGAACATGATGCTATCTTTGTTTTTGAAAGGAATGACGCACCTCTTGCACCCATCCCTCAGTAAATAAGTAAGGCGATTACAGTTCAGTAAACGCAGGTCTCATGTGACAAATATGAAGAAAGTTCAGATGGGAGACTTGAGGCCACAACGCTTCAGCGTGCTCAGTGTCAGAAGTGATAAGCGAAGCCTTTCTCCATCAAGCGTGCTCAAATGAAGATTTACAGCTCTGACTTGAGCGTCTAATTAGAGTTCAAGCCGTGTAGAGATGTGAAGCCGATCAGGAAAATGAAAAGCGTTAATGAAAAATCCACCGGGAACCAACTTGAAACAGGTCTCAGGACGAGGCCCGGAGGGTTTAACACATACTTCCTCACACTCACGCTGTTTTTCATAAAGAGATTGCACCTCTGGGACGATAACACGACGCCTGCAAAGGAGGGAGCGGCCCTGCGGGTTTCTCCCGAGAGACTGAGAACCGGAGCAGATTAAAACCTCAGCGCTAAGTATCCCGTCTGCACCTGCATGTGCCAGCTGTGTCAGGACAGGCTCTCTGCATCTGTGTCGGGGGGAAGTTAGGGCCAGCTGTAGCTGAAAGAGACCCAGCCACAATCCCATTTCCTCTCTCAGGTTAATACTTATGTGATGTGTCAGCTAATATTTCAGTCTGATGTTTAAGGAGACTAAAATCAACGTTTAAAGAAGTTAAAAACATAAACTAGGAAGAAAACTTGGCTCCAAACATCAACCAATCAAGTTCCACATGACCAGCCAGAATCCTCTGCTTGAAAGTGTTGGTAGAGACGAGCACACGGCTGTCTAAGATCACGTACAGAGAACTTCACAAGTAAACAAATGGCCTTTTACCAACAATCATAATTAAATACTATAGAAAACAGCATTTGGGTTGCTCTGATAAGTTTTCTTACATTTGGGAACCTATTCTTTCTTTTGTTAATTCTTTGGCATCCTTGGAAGATTAATTTAATTTGATTTAATTTAATTATAGGGAAGTATGATATTGCTAACCATGTCTATTTTTTTTCTAGGGTTCCTCTTATGTCTGTTTATTTAAATTTTTATTTATTTATCTTATTTCATTTTATTTATTTTTTTATTTATTTTTTGTTGTTGTTGTTTTGTGTGTCCGGTATTTTATTTTATTACTTTATTTTTCCTATTATTATTGTCTTCAGTCAGAGTTTGATTGGTAATTGGTACTTACTTTGGGACCTGTTTATAATTACGTATTTTGCAGTGTGTGTGTTTTGGGGGGTTTGTTATGTTAAGTTTTGTGTCCTTATTTATTTAACTTTTTTTTTTGTGTGTGTGAAAATAAAAAAAGAAAACAGCATTAAGGGAACATAAACATTTATAAAGTTGATTCCACAAAAATGAATATACCTTTTAGAAAGGAATCCAGGAAGATCATAAATCAACTAAAGTTGAATTAAACCCTCAACATTAATCAGATCGCTGCAGAGGTTGCACTCCCACTAGTGACCTCACAGTGACCTCACTTTCAAAATAATGTCTGATGTTAAGAATGGAAGTAAGAAGTTCTAT
This sequence comes from Cololabis saira, assembly GCF_033807715.1. Lineage (NCBI taxonomy): Eukaryota > Metazoa > Chordata > Actinopteri > Beloniformes > Belonidae > Cololabis > Cololabis saira. The sequence continues at coordinate 38,426,856 of NC_084595.1, read as the reverse complement.
AAAAGGACATGTCTAAGTAAAGACCCTGTATTACGTAATTTTACACAGATGATGTCCAAGTCAAAACAACTTCAGTAGCTGTTAAGCATGAAAGTGAAAGATGAAGTGTGGTTTGGACTTTGCAGACAAGGCCTGGCGAACGTTGGGGGGACTTTCTTTCTTTCTTTGGTCGTGTCAGTCAGAATTTGTCTGAAGGAGATGGTCCAATATGTTTGGCGTGAACAGAATCGATGCACAGCCTTGACAGTGAAGCACAGAGGTGGACGTGTGATGATGTGGGAAAGGTTTTGAGAGAGATTCAAGATTTACAGATGGCTTCGTGAGTGACCATGGATTACCAAACTTTTGGATTGTCCTGCTGATTTCAGCATGATATCATTTCAGTCAAACAACTCACAATAAGTTTGAAACACTTTAGTTATAACACATATTTGGCATTCAAGTAAGTAAATAAGTCAAATTTATTTATAAAGCACATTTAAAACAGAGATATTACTGACCAACGTGCTGTGTGTGATAATAATAAGAAAGAACATTCAGTGACAACAAATAAATCACAAATATGACCTAAAAAAAGATCAGGGGACTTTAATATAGACTTAAAGGTGGAGATAGTGGGGGGGCACATTGCATGTCTGACGGTAACTGGTTCCACAGTCGGGGAGCAGCCACAGCACCTTCAAGCATAGTTTATCAGGCTTACATATAAATACTGTGGTGTAGGACCAACCCCCACCTTTGAAACGGAGCCCACAGGTGGAAGCCAGGGTGGAAGTGGAAGTGATATCGAGCTTTGTGGGTAACACATCCGAAAGGCATCTTAGAATACATACTGTTCCTCCTTAAATAGGTCAATGGAGTAATTGGACGGAACCATTGAGAGGGGTGGATGAGCAGGCCCTGCAGAGATTGCCTGCCTGAAATAACTCCCAGGGTCGTATCATATTCCAAAATATGCCCGTGAAAACTATGAACTTGTCTGACTTGAATCTAACAGAGACCTTTTGGGGGAATTTTACAGAGGAAAAGATGATGAAGGCAATCTCCTCAGCAAGTGTCAGCTTAAGAACAGCAGGATATCTAAAACTCTGCATGAACCATTCAAATACAAAATACTATCATGCACATTTTTTTGTGTATCAAATGCTATTGGGCCTGCAGTAAATCCAAAATGTTTTAATTTTCATTTCATGAGATCAAACACCCTGCAGGTCAACGTACTGTAGAAAGAGCACAGCTATTGAATGGTGATCCAGTTTTGCATCATCTGACATCACATTTAATTCACATTTAATTGATCAATAAGACTTCAGAAAAACCGCTTGACCTCTTACGCCAGAACAAGTTCTGTTTTTTTCATCCGCGTACCGAACTTCAAATATTGTTCAGCCCTTTACAAACAACCATTTCCTTTAAACAGTTCCTTTTTAGCAGCTGTGTACTTCCTTTTTTCATATAGATATACTACAAGAACAAATATATGAAGACAGAATGCCTGCGGTTTGCCCGTGGGCACTTCCTGCCATTATAACATAACACTTGGAAGCCTTTAATCAGATGAAGGGCCGAGGGGAAGCTGGGGTCAGACCTTACATGGAGCTTTGTTTGAAATGAAGTCATGAAAGTGTAAGAGCTCTGAAGACGGGCTGATGTCATGACTCAGCAGAAAATGTGAAGCGACGCCGACGTGTAAGTAAGTAAGTGGGGTTTGAGACTCAGACGATCGATTTTGAAAGCCAGCACCCGAACAATCCAGCTCCAGGGCTTGTTGTCCTTGTTTCTCGGTTCCTCCGAGGAGTCACATATTTATGTGTAACAGGAAACAGGAGTTAAATCTGGACTGGGATCATGAGAAACTGATTCACTCCTTTCGGAGAGCGGCTAAATCCAGCATCGGTGCCAGCTCGTTAGAACTGAACTACTGTTCTGCTCGACTCTTATGAAAACAGAAACATACTTAAGAAATAAAAGCGAGCTAAAGGAGCACAGAGGAGCTCTTTACCAGTGATGGAGGCTTGCTGCCTGACGGACGCTGCAGCCAGATTCTCTCATTTGTGGGGCGTCGACAGACAAACAAAATACAGTGTTTCTGGGTTACATTCGTTGAATTCCAGAGAGCCGCCGCTCTTCCAAAAGGAAGACAGCCAAGTCTCATGGGAGCATCGATAACATTCGTGGACATGTGATGTTTCTTATTAGCCCTGAAATGTGATGACTCTCTTGTTTACTCCCTCTCTCAGACCAAATCCTGCAGAAAACCTTGTATCCTCCCTGTTTTTTAGTCATTAGCAGCAGCTTTGGTATCCGGCTCCCCCGCAGAATCTGGGAGACATTTACATTGCTGTTGTGGTCATTAGTTTCGCACACTTGACATTTGTATCTGCATAAAGCAGGGGTTGGCAACCCATTGGACCAAAAACACAAAAAACACAAAAAACAAATATGTCTGGAGCTGCAAAAAATGAAAAGTCTTGTATCAGCCTTAGCAAAAAGACAACATATGCTGGATGTATCTATATTAGCTATAACTGGGGGGAGATTTTTATTATTTTATTTCATTATGCACTTCGAGAAAAAAGTGGAAATGTTGAGAAAAAAGTCAAAATTTAGAGAAAAAAGTCAAAATGTCATGATTAATGTTGAAGTACAATCTTGAGAAAAAAGTCAAAATGTGGAGAAAAAAGTCAAAATGTGGAGAAAAAAGTCGAAATGTTGAGAAAAAAGTCGAAATGTCGAGAAAAAAGTCGAAATGTCGAGAAAAAAGTCAAAATGTTGAGAAAAAAGTCAAAATGTTGAGAAAAAAGTCAAAATTTAGAGAAGAGTCGAAATATTGAGAAAAAAGTCGAAACGTCGAGGAAATATTTAAAATTTCGTGAAAAAAGTCGAAATTTCGAGAAAAAGGTGGAAATGTCGAGATTAAAAAGGAAAGGAAAAAAGAAAAAAAGAGAAAAAAAAGAAAAAAGAGAAAAAAAGGAAAAAAAGAAAAAAGAAAAAAAGAGAAAAGAGAAAAAGGAAAAAAGGAAAAAAAGAAGAAAAAAGGAAAAAAAAGGTCAAACATTTTTGAAAAAGCTGCAGGAGCCACTAGGACAGTGCTAAAGAGCCGCATGCGGCTCTAGAGCCGCGGGTTGCCAACCCCTGGCATAAAGTAACCAGCTCCGGTCGACACTGTTTTGTTTTTTCTCATGTCCCCTAAATTTAAACTTCACCGTGACTTTGCACTATTTTTTGCTCTTCATTTGACACTTGTCTAACCCATTCACAGCAAGAATGTATGCCAAGGATTTCATCATATGTCAGTCTTATTTGAGTTTCCTGAGTTTCCTGAATTTAGATCAACCAAAGCTTCAGGCCGGGGGAAGAGCAAGAATGCAAAAAATAGGAGCACCCATTTCCTCAGGCGCTGGCAGAATAAAACAAGGCCGGAGGGATGAGGATGCAACAGGCTGCATCTTGCTGAGTCTGAAGAGAAAATGAAAACCAGAGATCAATATAGAAAAGAAAAATGGAGCACTGAAGAGGCGAGAGAAACCCTGAAAGCTCCCGCTGACAAAGACGTTATTAACTCCAGCGTCGCTCTACAGGTGGCAGGCGCTCCGCTGCAGCGCCCTTTTAATGAAGACAGAAATATATCAACCATTATGGTATATACAGCTGTAAAATCTTGACATTTGTGAAACCCCATTTAGTTACTGGGTTGTTCTCTAGTAAACTGTTTCTTAACTCCAGTGAGATTGGTTGAAGACATTAATGCTCAGAGGATGAATCCTTTGACGATGCGGTGACCACAAACACATCTCAGTTTTATCTTATTTCCAGAGAAATATCACAATACCTACCTGAGGAACTTGGGGAAAAATATTCCCCTTTCCTAGTAGATGCTGAGACATTTCCACTGGTTCTAACTTAGAGATTTATGGATGTAGTTTTGGTTTGGGTTGCCCGCTAGCAGCTGGTGTTTCCGTCTCTGACGCCTCCACATGTAAAAAGCCTCCGAGCCTTCGTGGGAGTTCTGTCACCACGGTGTGTTAGTGTGCTTGACAGTGACACAACTACTACTCATCTAGTTGACGAATGGTATTTCCTCCACAATAAACTGAATAAACATTATCATTAGCAAATGTGCTACATTTCTATTTTGAGTTGTATTGTATGAATAAAGCATTAGCACTGTTGAAGTTCAAGTTGTAGAAGGTGATGTCTGGAAAAAGAACAAGTTGAACTATGAAAGTATTTTAAGACTAAATGAAAAATGCCCAACTGGAATCATGACTCCACAGCACACAAACGTGGATTACAAGGTGGTAATAGACTACGATAGGGTTGCCACCTTTCAGAAATAGAAATAAGGGATGCCCCGATTTCAGCAGCACAGGCGCCAAAAAAGGGACGTCCCCAAAACTTCTAAACTGCATAGAAATGTATTTATTTTATATGAAAAAACAAAATGCTTTGATTTAAAGTTTACAGTGCCTTAATAGCATTGAAGTTGCATGACTGTACAGACAGCCAACCATACTAGCAACTGAACTAGCCTCCTATGCTTGTATGTCCACATCAGCCCAGATGTAGAATATAGATACAGGTGAAGGTCGGAACATTAGAATATGGTGTAAAAGTTAATTTATTTCAATAATTCAACTTAAAAGGTGAAACTAATACATTACAGTCTCATTACATGCAAAGCAAGATGTGTTAAACCTTTATTTGTTATAATTTTGATGATTGAATAGTTTATTGATTTCATAATAAAGAGATTTTTTATTTGGGGTTTTCATAAACTGTGAGCCATAATCACCAAAATTATAACAAATAAAGGCTTGAAATATCTCACTTTGAATGTAGTGGGAAATAATATATTTGTTTCACCTTTAGTTGAATTTACTACGAATGAAGTTTTGCAATATATTCAAATTTTCCGACCTTCACCTGTATATTATGAAATCAGTAAATAAGAGCATAATATGTGTCTGTATTGGTTCAATACGGAACGCAACTTTTAATTCCCAATTACGTAACAATTCTGTATTTCAAGGGACGGGTGGCAACCCTGGACTACGCTAATGTCCAGCCTGCTTTACTGTGCATCCCAGGAAAACGAGCTAACAGCTCATCAGGGATAAACACGGTTTTCCTCACGTTTTACTCAAGTGACAAGGCACCAAAAAACCTGAACCACATGTAATTTGTGAAAAAGGTAAACCAAAAAAACCTAATTAATTATAACCACTATGATATCACTCTTAAGTGTGTTCTGGTCTCTTAATTGTTGCCATTTTGGAAACCTAACACCCGTATTAAACTCTCCAGCTCAGTCTTCATCTCCAGTTTTTTAATCGTCATCCATTTTTGGTCAGTTCTTGGCTATGGAGGTGGTTCATTAGGCCAGCGTAACTGACAACTAATGCGAATATTAAAGTTACATTCAACAGTACGTAAGATAAACATGTAAACACAACCAGACATGTGGTTACTCCTGTCAGCCAGAGCTGCTTAAACCTGCCGGTCTTATCTTCTGCTCAGCGTCACATACTGGATTTTTCTGCTCCAGGAGTCTCTGCTGTTCTTCACAAGATCTCCACACCGCAATAGCAAACAGACGCCACCACGAACAAGGGGACAGTTTTTCGACAATCTGATAATACGTGCAAGTGTCACTTGACATCAGCTGACCTCTCGCACACAGCTGGTGATTATGGCTGAGGAAAGGCAGCTATTTTAACCTTTTCCTGTTCACTGCATGTTGTGTGTCAGCCGCTCCAACACGTTTAACGCTGGCCAGATGTCGCAGATGGCCGTCTGAGTTCTGTGCTCTCAGCACATCATGAAACACAGACGCTGCATACCAGTCCTCCAGGGACGCGTCCAAGGAAACCTGCAACGCAGTTCGCCCCCTTTGTTTTTTTTAACAGTGACGGTTAGAAAGAGGTTACAGAGAAATCCTTCACTTAAGGTCCTGTCTCCTTTAAAGCTTTAAGGCTCCCTTCCAAAAAGCTTTAATGTGGCGCGACCGGTCAGATGATTGATCAAAAGCGACGGAGCGCAAGACAGGCCCTCATTCTTTTTTGAAGTGTGCAGAAACAGCTGCTAGGCAAGCAGACTGCAAATGTGTGTCAATGTGATATTATAAAGTAACATAAAAAAAGCCTAGAGAACTATTCCAACCTTTCCAACCAGTTAGAGACAGTTAACGGGTGCTGGAGCTTGTTCAGATTCTCAGATTTGGGGCTTTGATACGCAATACATTTGGGGTTGAATTGATGCTTGATTTATTTCTTTTTACAAGTTTCTTCTCTTTTAGCTTGATGATGAAGCTGAAGTACATTCATTCAGCTGTTTTTGCTTATTGTTGGTTGTTTACCCCCAGAGTATGCTGATGAAATCCATTTGAAGGCTGTGATTCAGGAGGTTTCACCATCGTAGAGTCAACACAAATATTCTGGATGTCGTACCAAGCTCAGGCAGATGCCAGACATAACGGTGTAACGAACTTCTACGAATAACTCAGAAGTGCATCTTAAAGGTTGTGACTTTGCTTTGCCAATATTTTACTCACACAGTGACTACGTTTACATGCAGTCAAAATTCGGGTTATTGCTAATATTCCGGTTACTGAAACATTCAGAATATTCCGTTTACATGGTAATTAATCATTTGGGATATCTGGATCAAACCAGCGACGCGCGGAGAACATCATGACGCAATTACCGTCATTTCCGCTTCCTCTTCCTGTATCCAAATTCAAAACAAATGCTTCTTCGCAAAACTTTTCGCTCACCGTCTTGTAAATCTTGCTATCCCGGTACTTTCTACCGTCTACAAATGCCAAAATGTTCATATCCTTCATTACATTTATGAAGTGATTAGTCTCCTCCTCACTCCAAACGTGATCTGGTCTTGTGTTTCTCCGTGTTTATAAGAACTTCCTGGACTCAAAAGACCAGGATTCCTTGTGAACAGAGCATGCGCAGAAAACAAATTCATGTTCCGTTTGATGGGGATATTCCGTTAGGCGTTTACATGACTGAATATTCAGGTTTTAAAAGGAGTAACCCAGGGGTCATATTCAGGTTTTTAAAAACCTGAATATGAGCTAATTCGGGTTATTCAAAGGGGTTATTGGTGTTTACATGGCCGTGCAAATTCGGGTTATTGCCAATATTCGGGTTTTAAAAGGGTTATTGACTGCATGTAAATGCAGTCTATCCACTTAAGTGAAGGGAAAACCTCAAACTCACAAGAACACTTCTTTATGAATCTGATGAAACACACGAGACCATGCAACATCTTTCTGTGGAGGCTGATTTTATTTTGCATCTCTGCTTCTACATTAATCTCCTCACGGTGCAACCAGCATCATAAAAGGTTAAAAACATCAATGCATTTAAACAGTGTTATGAGAAGTGTAATGAGAAGGCCTGCGTTATTAAAACTGTCGAGGAACCCTCCAGCAGCATGGCCTCCGAACGCAAACCCAAATCTGAACGACAAAGCGTTGCTTGCACGAATGTGGGTCTCAGATGTATCACGTGTTCTTCGTTACTTGCAAAGCAGGTAATCCCTGATTTTGATGCTGGCGCACTGTTAAAAGTGTTAAAAATGAATCACGGAGCCACTTTAAAACAAAAAAAAACAAACAGAACCGGCACAATTAGATAATAATCTTCCACTGCTCTTGAAAAGCACAGTGATCTTTTGACCCCAACGACTGCAAAGCCTGTGGCTTTTTGTAAGAACAAATACAATATATCTCTACGTAAACAGTACATACAGCTTTTTAGTAACTAGTAACAAAAGTGTCCAGAGAGGCGTAACCGGAAGGCACAGCGAGACGGCGGGGACAGTGGCTGCTGGGTGAGGGACGACTCGGTCCCGTCTGTCCGGGAGAGGGTCGGGTTCCAGGAAAGGCAGTGTGTTGGTCACAAGAGCGGCGCCGCTCCTGGACGGGCAGTCAATTCAACCATCGTTTAAAAACAGTGTCGTAATAGTTGTCACGCCTTTTATTAAAAAAACACTTGATATATGAAATCTCGCACCAGATGCGTAGGCAGCAGTGAATACAAGGATCTCTCCCCGCAGGTCACAACATTGATTACATTATATTCACTCATGTGACGCAACCAAGTGTTGGACCATCGTTGCTGAAAGTTAACACAATTAGACCCTTGTTTATATTAAAAAGGTAGCCTAAAATCGTAAAAGTACTTTTTCTTTGCCCAAAGATTTGTCCCAACAAAAGCCCAGGGCACGGCCTTGGTCAAAAAGTTCATTTTTACGGCTGACTGATCCCCGGGTGTGCTGGATAAGCAGCATTCAGCAGGGTGTGGTGCTGGCCGGCGGCCAGGGCACCACTAGCCGGCCATGGGAGGCACGTGGCCGTTCACCACCGGGGACAAAGCCCCCGAGCAGATAAAGGGATCCATTACGCGTCGTCGTACTTGTGCAGAGCCTCTTCTAGCTTCCCTGTGATCTTCTGGTAGAAGGCAATCTGCTGCTGGAGATAGTGCTGCATCTGTGCCCTGAAGTCTCGCACGCGGATCTGGTGGAAGTGCTGGATCTCGGCCAGCGTGGCGAAGGAGATGATGTTGCAGCGGTCGTTGATGCCTTCTGCCTGGGCCAGGTCCATCTTGCCTTCCTCCACGTGCTTTTGGCTCTCTTTCACCTTTGTCAGGGCTCCTGTTTGGGGATTAAAAAGAACAATATTTTAATATCTGTTTGGCTTTTATTATATCACTGTAAAAAAAAAAAAAAAAAAAAAAAAACATAATGTAAAGATGCTGATGTGAGGAAAACATGAGGAAAAACTTCAGATGTTTGTGTGAGCCACACAAAACGTGCTCAGAGTCTAACAAGTATGTTTTACCGAGGTGTAGAATTAGACTTTTAATCTGAAATCGTACAAAGAACTGAAAATTGCTTCATTTTCTTCAGAACACTGCTTTTACGCAGCAGTGGGGGTGTTTGAGGAGTACGCTCATATATTGGTAATGATACAGTACAGAGGTTGGTACAGGTTTGATTTTAGCTCTTACTTATTTCAGTTTCAGAAGGATTGATTTGGTGAAGGTTGCACAGTTGGAAGACCAAACTGAGCAGAGCCACGGTCAGGGCTGCAACTAACGACTATTCTGATAGATAAATACACTAATGGGATCATGGATCTCATAACTATTAAATTGCTCTTATTGAGCTCTCAGCTTTTAAATTTTGCATGAGGTTGTTTATGGAAAACACGTTTTCTCTTGCTTTAACATATATAAAGTGGTCTCCCCTCAGCCTGCCAACTCAGAAAAGGAGGAAAGCAACCAAATTCTGCAGTGTCTGTACAGCCGCCCGGATGAGCCGTCCAGTGTGATGTGGATCTACGAGCCGTTCAGATTCTGCTCCCGTCGTTACGTAACGACGGAGCGATTTACATCGGTTGGCCTCCGATGCGTGAAACCACGCCCACAACTAACTCCGCCGGCCGGAGCTTCCGCCATTTTTTCATAGCGGTGTATCGCGTCATTCAGGCAGCCAATCAGCACAGAGCCTCATTATCATAGCCCCGCCCATTCAGAATCCTGCATAGATAATGAGGTTAGAGACTGGGAAGATAAAAAGACATGGCTTAGAGGCTGAATTTCTCATTTATTTAGCAAAAACAATCAAAAGCTTGTTTTTAAGACATTCAAGGCCTGTTTAAAATAGGTATTAGATGGCATAAAAGGTCCCCTTTAAATGATGTGCTTATTAACAAACATAGACAAGAAAGATGCACACCTAATTCAAAAACACATCTTTTTATGAACTTTGCCGCCAGTCGCCATGACAACGCATCAGCCGCAACATTGTTTACCCATTTACCTGGCGCTGTGCTCTATTCCGCATGTGCATCTTTTAGCAAAGATAAGAAGGAAGAAGATGCTTCACTCTGTTGAATTTTTATTTTTTTGTGTCGACAATAGTCTGCAATTAAGATCCTTGGTGATTACTTTATTATCGATTTCTGTCAAAAAAGTGTACTGATCGTTGGAGTCCTGCTCACGGTCAAGAGACATTTGGCACACTGACGTGCAGATCCACATTGACAGACCAGTGATGTTCACGTCCAGGACCTGCCTCAGTTTTGCAGAGCTTCACCAAAGAGCAGGATTGACTCTGCTTTCCCCACGAGTGTGCTGTGCTGCTCCGAGCCGGCATCTGCATCTGCATCTGCACCGTCAGCAGGTCACGTCGACCATGTTGAGTCTAAGTTGCTCAGTTTAACACTGTTATCACTCAAAAGCTGGAAAGTGACCCATATATTTAATTTCCTCGGTGTGCTTCTGTGATTTAGAATCTCAGTTGTTGGGATTCAGTTCATTAGAACTGGTTTAAGATCTGTGATTCAGCATTCTCACCAACCCTCAGCATCACGGAGTCAGAGACTGCTGGTTTTCTCACAATTATGAAACCCACTCATTTACTTGGAAACTGAATTAATCAGTCTTGTTTGGTTGGGTGATGACTTTTCTGTACACTTGCCTCCCAGAACAGATATTTCTGCTTTACTCTGACTAATCAAACTGACTTAAAATAGCGGGAGTACATCCAAGTCTGACCGCTTTGTTCCAGACTTCCTGAGAAACTGTTGCTTTCTGCAATCTATAGTTAGAAGAATGAAAGTGGCCCTAACTCCAAAAACATCTACTACATTACGTGACCTCAAACTCTTCTCCGACCATTTAAGGGTATTTTGCCAGCATTTTTAATAGCAACTTCCAAGGCTGGTATCAGTTTTGAGGACACACTATTGACGTTGGCAACTATCTCCCCAGTGTGTGTCCAGCTAAATATACATTTCACAGAATGACAAGCACTACATGTTTTGAGAGGTTTCATAATAAGTGAAGCTTAAGAAACTATTTTTAGTAAAAAGATATTAGCAAGTAATATATCGGAGTTTAAATAATCTTTGAGGATGTGCTGCTCTAAACTGGATTAAAGTTCAACCACACACACACGTTATGTTTTGTAACATAAAAAAAAGACGTGAAAGGTTCAAATCTAACTTCTTTAATAAAAGGATGTAACATGGATTATATTGGAATGAAATTTAACAAGCAAGTTGATGCTACTGCTGCAGTTTTCCCTTGGAAATGCACCCTAAATAATATTTCATCTACAGTATGTTGTCACCAAAACCCTGCCCAAACCAGAGGTATGATGCGCTTAAGGTGGAGCTAGAAACACTGCAGTCAGTTGACTGAACAAAGGATCACCTCTTCCATCTGAAATGGAGATAAACAAATTATGCAACAATCTTTACTGTTTTCTCAAACTCTTTTTTTTCCAAGAAGAACGAACACTGGTTTGGGTGCTGGATCTCCTCCACTTCTGCCTCCTTCGTCTTTGATAATCATGAACAGACAAGCTGTCGCGAGGGTACGATGGTCGACCTCTTCTACAAAACAGCACAACATCGTATCTTGGTCCGATCATTCTCAACTGTACCGACCCAAACTGATCAGGAACAGGTCAGAGCAAGCACCTCAGCTCTCAACAAACAGGAAAGTTGTCAAATGAAGGATAAAATTCAACTCTTTTATTCAGAAGGACTTTAGTGGTGACGGGTTTAAGAGGGAGGAATATATTTCTAAACCTGAGATTTCACCTTGTGTTGAACCAAGGAGCCACGCACAAGTCTCTGAGCTATGATAACTGTTCAAAAAATCATTATGGATTTTGCAACAACTGGGTAGGCCTACCAAATACTTTGTCATTTTTATGTAAAAGTACAAGCTGAAAAGTGTTTTGTGTTTCAGGTCATGAGCTTCTCAGTCAAACTGATGGTGCTGCTGTTGTCACTGTGGTGGACTTGTGGTGTAAGAGGACAGATGCATTTCTCTCTTTCTCACACACACACACACACACACACACCAAGAAATGTGGCCAACTTTACAGCGAGCAGGTTCGACGGCAGGAGCAGGAAGCAGGGTCGCGACGCCAGAATCTCACGTCTAGAAGGAACTGCTGACACTTTCTTAATGACTAAAGTAAGAGAAGTGGTGGGCAGTGAGCAATGAATCAAATTAACGGAAACTAGGAAAAAAGAAAAAGACACGTACACTGGTCAAAGTGACATCAAACTTATTGTGTGGGTGTTTACACAAGTTCTTGGTGCTGCTTGTCGTTCAGTGCAAAAATACATTTGACAAAAAAAGACTGAGAATTGACTTTTTTTTTTTAATCAAGGAAAGAATAAAGATGACTAACATTTACAGTTTTAGTCACTCATCTATTGATCATCTGCATTAGACGCACCTTTATCTTAATTTTTTTATTGTTCCTATAGAAAAGAGTGGGCATTTTATATATATATATATATATATATATATATATATATATATATATATATATATATATATATATATATATATATATATATATACATATACATATACATATACACACACATAGAGCTGGGTATCATCACTGACTTCCCGATACGATACGATTCCGATACACTAGGTCCCAAGACGATACGATACGATTCGATATCGATATTCTGGTTACAATAAGGGAATAACATGATCCTTCCACGCGCCACGTCCGGCCAGAGAAACCCCACTGGTCTGGTGGAAAGAAGCAGCCTGCTCACTCCTCAAGTAAGGAGGAGACTTGAGCTCAGTGCAGGGCCTCCCGGGGTTGGTAGATGGAGCAATGCCCAGGACTGACTTAGGTAGGAGCACTGGGGGAAAAAATCGGGATTAAAAAAAAAAAAAAAAAAAAAAAAAAAAAAAAAAAAAATTTAATCGATACTTGGATTTATGTATCGATAATCGTTCCTACACATGCATATCGATAAAATATCGATATTTTTAACCCACCCCTACACACACACATTTATATATAAAAATGAAGTTCAGTTTTGTTAATGCAGTAAACGAAGCTCGAGGATGTGAGGTTGTCAAGTCCTGACACTGACATGTTGTAATCGTTGAATGAACAACATTGATGATTAAAACATCTTAGGAAGACAAATGTAATCCTCCGAGCGGTCGCGTAGGTGTGGAGGTGACATTTGTGACTGGAAGGTAATAAGCACAATTTCCTGTACTGACATGTCACAAGATAGTTAGGTCATCATGTGCCCTGAGTCAGCAGCGCTCAGCTGGAACTGCCTTGTTTCCTGTAATGTGAAATCACAGAGGAAATCAGGACCAAACCCATCATTGTTTGGGCTTCCCCTTGAAGTTCACACCAAAAAAAAGCTTAAAATGTGCAATGCTCAACATTTACAGTTTTCAAGCGCAACACACTTTGAAATACGCAGGTATTTTTTCTTCCAACATGACATCCCTTCACCCTCTCTTGGTTTTTAACTCCATCACATTTGCAGGTCTTTGAACTTGAGAGAAAGGTAGGCTAAACAAAAAACTCCAGCCAGACAGATATTAAAAGAGACAGGAACAAACACAGATGTCCAAAGACCTAAATCACAAAGGTGTTTGCTTTACTTTAAAAGGTCTGTGGCTTCCTGCTTTTTAAAAGCCCACTGATGGAGAAAAAGGATACTTGTTACCATGGAGACCTTATGAGGAAGGCAAGGGTTCAGTCACAGACGATGGTGTCAGCAAACTCCAGTATGCAGAGCCACGTCCTTTTAGTGACTACTGCAAAATCTGAACAAGCCGTCCTGCTGGTCAAACAGCAGGTTCTCTGGTAACTGACTGTTTGCTCTACGAAAGGTCAGAAAATGCATTAAAAAAAAAGGTCCATAATGTTCCAGAAACGAATGTTAAGTTTTTAATTTGCCTGCTTTAATTCCAGTTAAAACTACAAAGATTTAAAAAGGTATTAAATCAGGTTGGACAAACAAATGTGATTTGTTTGCAAATTCATTTTTGGCGAGTAAACCAATTAAATAATCACTTTTCAAATATACATTTTTCATCAAGGACATCACTGTGAGATTCAACATGATCGCCCTCCCATTTTTCTCTTCTAATGAGGCCTCGCTGAGACACGTTTGAGATATAACTCAAACTAAGTTTGGTTGAGAAAATAAATCAGCCAGTACATCAACAGTTTCACCATGCACCATGACAGACAAATAAAGTGCCTGCATCACTCCAGACCCAGCCCCGATCCACCCTTTCACCACAAGTACGCACAATAACATTTCACTTCAGGACAGATCTGACATCCTTTTCTTGTAATAAAAAGGGAAATTACAATCCTACGCAATAAAAGTCTGCAATCCAAATCACCAGTGACTCCAATATTTCCTCCGTTGAAACAAACGAACAGTAGTCGTGAGGCTGTTTCCATGTTTTGTTTTGCTTCTGGCCTCTTTGTCGTCTGGCTTTGCAGCCACCGACTACGATATGGATGAATGGTCATTTAAATCTTCAAACTTTAAAGCCATAAGCCAACTGATTTCTGCCCAAAGCCCGCATCACTGTTGAGGAACCTTTACATGGCAGCACATCAGTCCAAATTAGTTAAAAAAGAGAAAGAAAAGTTGACTGCGTGTTTACAAAACCGTCCCAGGGTGTGTGACAGTGGCACCCGGCCGCCCCGAACGTTTTGGAGGGAGCTGTTTCAGCTCTTACGTAATCCCTGCTTTCACAACAACCAGCCAGTGTGAGCCAGTGACCTGTGGCAATCCCCCGTTTCATCACGTTACCTCTACAGCCCTCCTCTTGTGCGGTTGAGGGCATTCAAATAACGTGTAACGATATATCGGACAGACCTGCAGCGTTCCCTCAGGGGTCAGCAGGAAAACACAATGATCCTCTAACAATCCAAACCTTTGAGAGAGAACCGGCGTTGACTGCAGACCAGACTACACTTCTCACTACTACACACTTTGACCTAAGCATATGATTTAATACTCAACAAGCACCACTTGAGTCTTGATTATACAAAGTAAAAGCTTTCAGAATGTATTTGCTCACTTCAACTGTACAATAGCTTCTGAAGTGTACAGTTCCAACCACAGTTATCTTCAACACCATCTCTGGACTGAAACAAGAGTCCATTTTTGACTCACACCCTTCCTTCCCCTTTTTCAAGAGCTTAAAGTTCACACTCGAATGCCGTCAGGCCTAAACATCGGCTCCAGACAAGAGCAATGCACGTGAGGCTCGATAGGTTCTTTTTTTGGAAAGCAAAGCAGGTCAATAACGCGAGTTATCATTGCCCTTGTGAAGCTGAACACTAATGGCTAATGGTGTCCCTGCGGAGCTGGAGATCAATACAGTGCTGGTCAAAGTTCCTCGACGGGAAAAGCTCACACTTTACCCGTTACTGGGACAAATAAAAACCTGCCTGGAGTCTGCGGTCCTGATGAGATGGATGGAGGAAACTAAAGAAGGGAATTCAGCTTTTGAAAAGGCTTTTACGTAATTGATTTGGTTTGTTCTTTGTTTATCCTGCAAAAAGCAACTCTGATGTGATTGCAACAAATCCAAGACCTTTCTTCTAAATATGGGTTAACGGTTAGACAACCTGTTCTTTTTTCTTTTCACAGCTGCCAGCGTTTACCACTTTTTTTTTGTCTCAACATTTTGATTCATACTTCCACAGCACACTATTGCGTGGGGAAACTCTGTTTCCATCCCAGCTGATTGGTGCAGCCACTTCAGCTGAGGAAACGTCTACTTTGGTTGATGTCAACAAAAAGTATGTGGCCCAACTTCTCCTCAGATGCAGACAGTAGAAAACCTCACCGTCTAACAGAGGAATAACAATTAAGTGGACGCATTTCCTTCACTTGTATTTAAGCTACAGAAGGGAGTAAAATACGAATTGGTTTGAGACAAAAAGTCTGAAAAAAAGGCTGCAAGTAGTGAGTAAGAATCCAAGACACTGAGGCAAATACCCAACATCAAACTTTACTGCACAAATATTTCTTTACAGTGATTGCTTAACTTTGAACCTTTTTTAAAGTTTTTGTAAGTGTACCATCATACTTGTTTCATAACTTCTTACAGAGTGATTGTTTTTCCTCTTTTACTTTCCCTACAAAACAGAAAGGAATTAGGGATGTTTCCTCGCTTATAAAATGATTCAGGGGAGAAGGAATGCATGAGTGTTAAAAATAACAACAAAAAAAACTGGCTGAACTGGACTTGAATTATAGAGGAGGAAATGAACAGCCTCAGAGAATTAAAAACAAGATAATATCAAAGAGTTTACACATTCATTAAGCTAAGTTATTTTACTTTCATGTACTTTCATGTCAGTTTTGTCTTTACTACATCAATCAATGTGTGCGTTTCCTTTTCTACTTATCGTGCAAGCAGCTAGGTCTTCCAAATAGTTTTATTTTATTGGAAATATGCTGGTTTTGTCCCAGCAGACTTTGCAGCGGCTGCGTCACCTGATCTCGGTCGTGTGTGGCCGATGCGCCCGACTTGATTTGAGTCCACTGGGAAGTTTCCCACTGCTTCCTAAACACCGTCTGTCCTGCTTCCTCATCGCCCTATCTATTGTGAAGGGACCGGACCAAGTGTCCGCAGGGACCAAAGCAAGATGTCCACAGGCACTATCATCAGCAAAACTTCAGTCGTGGAGCTAAAATTAGGAGTGGCAGGATCTCCAAGGAGTAAATGTGAATAAAGAGTTGCATCTTGGGGGTGGGGGGGATATAATGAAGTGAAGTTCAACAAACATCGCCAAGATTAGAAATAACTGGGGCTACAACTGTGATCATCAGATAAATTAGTTGCGCTCAGGTTTCCGCTTGAGGCGCTCACATAAACCAGAGGGATTCAAGATTTCATCTCTGCTTTTTGTGGAGCTCACTGCAGTTAAGTATGATGTGACGGGAATGAAAATCAACCCCTCCAAATCTAAAACCATGTTTATTCTCAGCCAGAAGAGGGAGGAATGCCCTCTCCAGGTCATAAGTGAGGTGGTACCTCAAGTGAAGTATCTCCGGTTCTTGTTCACCTCTGAGGGAAAGCCAGAGCAGTAGATCACCAGAAATGTGGACTAGACAGGTCTGTTGTGACGAAGAGAGCTGAGCCACATGGTGAGACTCTCTGTTTACCTTTCACTCCATGTTCCTACCCTCACCTATGGTCTTGAACATCCTTGAACACATGAGCTTAATCCACATGACTCTCCTTTATAGACAGGATGTGAACAGTCATCTGGGAAGAAGTCACTGCTCCTCCACATTGACAGGAGCCAATTGAGATGGTTCTGATACTTGGCTGGGATGCATCCTTGCATGTTTGGGGCATGTCCAACCTGGAGACGGCCTCAAAGCAGACCCAATAAATGCTGGCCTGGGAACATCTTGGTGTCGAGTTGGCTGGGGAGAAGGGGGTCTGGGCCTCTCTGCTTAGGCTGCTGCTTCTGTGACCCAAACCCAAATGAGCAGATGCTGATGGATGGATGGATGGATAAATGGATGGATGGCTGGATGGATGGATGGATGGATGGATGGATGGATGGATGGATGGATGGAATCATCTGACAGTTTGTACTACTACTACTTCTGTCATTTAGATTTTTTTATCCAAAGCGACTTCTGAGAGAACAACACAAGCAAGAAATCAAAGAGCATGGATAAGAGCTGGTCAGATGCTGAGATTCCAGCTGGACACAGGTGCTGCCATGCTAATGCTAGGGTTGTTTTGTTTTTTGTGTGTTTGTGTTCTCGTCTTCCCTCCATCACTTTATTCAGCAAAACTAGGTCTTAAATTCACCATCATAAGATCATTTTTGTCAGGATTTTGACATTTCCCCCAGTTTGTGTTTTCAGTTCCGTCCTGTTTCCCATCTGCCCTGATTGTCCGCACCTGTGTCTCGTTATCCCCTGTGTATATCTAGTCTTGTCTTGCGCCTGCTCCCGGTTGGTCCGTACTGTTTGCTCCCTCCATGTCTCCTGTTTTTGTTCAGCCTTTTGATCCTGCTCAGCAGCGTTTTTGGTTTGTCCTGTCAATAAACCTGAGTTTTCTGGAACTCTTGCCTCCTGTGTTTTTGTCCTCAACTAAACCACACCGTGACAATTTTGGCATAAGTGCATGCAGCTTTCTCAGTGCTGAGTCATGCAAAGAGCTGGACAAATCTCCCAACTCATTCTGATGAGCAGAAAATTAACTAAATGCAGAAAAGAGCTGAGTCTTTAGCTTGCTCTTAAAATTAGGTACGGACCCTGTGGATTGGACAGTTTTGTAGGTCGTTCTACCATCGGGGAACAATGGAGAAAGGTCTGGCTACAGATTTCACACCACGTTGTGGTGGAAGGCTCAGCCGTCTTTGACTGGCTGAGCGGAGTGTAGCTCTGGATGAAGGATTGCAGGTAGACAGGAGCCATAAGGGTAATTGTTTGGTAGCCAGAAGCAGAGCGTTGAACTTACTGTGAACAAAATTCACTGATTTCTGAGAAAAATATTCACCTAATAAGAACAATTGTGGCAGAAAATCACTAGTAGTAAAAAGTTTATATTCATTTACTGTATAAAAAAGAAAGAAAGGACTGCCAATGCTTCTGGATGGCTGCACAGAAGCTCTTAATTTTTTGTTTTCCTCCCCACCCCATCTGGCACCCCGGCTGGCCAGAAGAGGCAGTGTATAGCCCAGGACTGCTGCATGTTTCTGTGAGGGTAGCGTGCATTAGCTACCCAAGGGAACACGGGGAGAACATGCAAACTCCACACAGAAAGGCCCTTTCACCAACCCCACCCAGGCTATCGGTGCTGAGGACACGATGAAGTAAACATGCCCTCAACACCCACAACGTTCCCGGCAAGAATTGAACCCAGGTCCTTCTAGCTGTGAGACGGCTGCACTAAAAGCTGAATCACCGTATTTACATTAATAATATTTAAATTAAGTTTCCGCATCATTTGATTTGGCAAATGACTACAAAAAGAATCAGTGAATCCTTATTTAAAGACTGCAAAAACCTCACTAATTAACTTCTCTCTCGCTTCGTAGTACGAACACAAGTAATGACATTTGAAGTGCAAGTGTAGATATTGAAAATATGCACAAGCGTGCAGGGAACATATCAATCCTCAGAAAGCCGTCAGTCAGGTTAGACTTGGAGAAGTGGTTTTGTTGGAGGTAAATGTTTTCTATTATATGGATGTCTGAACAGATCATATCATTTTGAACGATGTTACACAATGCATCATTGACTTCAAAAGAAAGAAAAAAAATTGCAAACTTTTTCCTGATGGAAACTCTTCTGGCTAAATTGGACAAAGAAGGTTTTATATCAAGGATTTTATCTTCCTTCACTTAAAGAAAGCCTATAATACAGCCTCTTCTGATAAGATATCCATCCACTCATTATCTACAACCGATTCTTCTTGTTCAGGGTCACGGGGTCTGCTGAAGCCTTCCCCAGCTCGCTCTGATCAAAAAGCAGAATTATACTGTAACTACATAGATGTAAGACCACACACCCTCACACTTATTCCAGAGGGGAAATTAAAAAGGTCAATTAATCTAACATGCATGTATTTTGATTGTGAAAAGAAACACACACAAGCTTGTGGAGAACATGCAAACAAAAGAAGCCCCAGCCAAGATTCAAAGCAGGAACCTCCTAGATGTCACGCAACAGTCCTAACCACTGTGATGCCCGCCCTTGTTAAAATATTCAATGCTTAATTTTTCCCATATCAAATTGGTAAAACCATTTCTGAGAGAACATCACGTGTATGTCCACATCATAAAATATGAGAAACATTTGAAAAATTATACTGGTGTACCAAAAGGTTCAATTTGGGGATCCTTTGCCATCTTGTTTGTACATCATCAACTATCCTGAACAATTTATATATCCAGACTTGGATTTTACAGAGAACAAAGAAATCAGAAATGTGTGAATAACAGTTAAAGTAGAACATTTGATACCTGCAGTTGTTAATCTCTACATAGAGAAGAGGTTGGAGTTGATTGGAGCGAGCTGAATGAAATTTTGTTTGGTAAGCCTTTGAATCATACTTAACTATTTTACCTGTATACTATCCAAATTGTACATCAAAGCCATGATTCTCTTATACAGCAACTACTACAACAGTGCTAAACATAGACTGCCAGCAACTTCAAAAGGTTTTTTATAGAAGCCTGTTTTTTAGAGTAAACCCAACAAATTGTCTTATCTCCTTCAGCTTCTTGGTCTTTTATGTTTCTACCACTCTATAGTGCTTTCAACTAATTGTGTTAATGACAATAAATGCTCAATGGAAATTCAATAGAGTGACTATTAGAGGAGCCTTGAGATAAACTGTTGGTGGCATTGAACCGTTGCAAAGAAATGGGGCCAAAATAATGAAAAACATGGAAACAACGGTGGAAAATTACATTTCTGTAATTTGTATCCAGCTGTTCTTAGGGAGGGTAATGGTAGCAATTTCAACAATTGTGTAAAATCTCCAGCGTCAGAACACATAATTCCTATCAGGCAGTTATTAAATAGTTTTTAAAAGGACTGCCTGCTGATCAATGAATGCATTAAACCAGAATGAAAACTAAATCTACCAGAGCTATTACTGGAAGGAATTGTAAACAAAAAAAAGCAGTCATTAAAAAGAAAAAGCCATCCAAAAATCAAGCATTCTGGGTTAAGTGCCTGAACTACATATTTATTTTATTTTCTCTATTCAATCAATCTGGTAGGAAGAGCAATGAACATTAACCTTCGAGCGTGAACACAGACCTTCACATGATTGTGTTAATCCAGCACAATTTCCTTTATCATTTTCTCCTCACAAGAAGCAAACCACTCTTTCACATTCTCACACATAGAAACCGTGGTGAGTATTTCCCCCCCTAACTCTTCCACAATGCTCTGCCGTTTGCCTAACACTGTTGGCTCTCACGAGACTGACATTTAACCACAACGCAGTGAAAATAGTGGCCGGGCGAGGGCCATGTCCTGATGTAGCTCGTCTGTGTTAGGACCAGAAACCACGCGGACAGTCATTTATGAAGGATTAACCTGCAAATCTTGTTTTGTGTACAAGTCAGGTTGGAAAGCGTCTGAGTCAACACATCACATGTCATGGAAAATAAATAACAGACAAATGGGTGCCAGTACCACCCACCCCTCATTCAGCTGGTGGCTCAGACAGTGGCAGCAGCACAGAGGCCAGTTTCCAAACGCAAACACGCCTGTTTGTTTGACAAATTGACATAAGCGCCATTGTGATTGGAGTGTTTCTTCAACAACACCATCACCGCCTACAAATAATTGCCCTATCTTGATATGGCCAGGAAGCACATTCATTTCACCAAGTCCTGTTGGTTACCAGATTTACTGCACTGGGGAAAGAAATGTGTTTTGAATGCTGGTATGAAACATGTAAGAGTTGTCGACCCTGGGTTGGTATCTTCAACATTGTGCCATACAAGTTCTGCTTATTCATTTTAGTTGTTTTTCTTCTTTTTTTGTGGGGTGGGGGTCCTCTTATGTCTATAAACTTAAATCATAATTTTGAATTTAGTAATAACACTTTTACTATGGCTTAGGGAAAAAAGGAAAACTAGTCCCCTAGTTATTTCTGACAACAAAACAAAAGGAAAGTGTTCATGACTACTAAAACAATTCATCTCCCTTGGGGGATTCGTATTTTTAAATTTGAAAGAAACAATAACATTTTCTACACACATAAATGAGGAATTAAGACATATATCTGTGTTGTTGCTTTACCTTTCTGAACATGGATGATGTCTGGGTAGTTTGCCAGGTGTCCTTGGTAAAGAGCTAATAAATCCATGATTGGGTCAAGATCCTGTCTAGGCTGCTCAGAAAAGTACTCTCCGATTGCTTCATACGCGTCTCCAGTGAAGGAGATGGCCTGGTTGAGTCCTACGGAGTACGCCTGCTGATCCATCTCAAAAGCCTGGCTCAGGACCTTAAATGAGATTCCCACTTTTTGATACTCCTTCTTAAAGCCGGTGATCTGCTTGCGAGCGAACTCACTAACGGTGGCATTGAGCTGCAAGGCGCTGTCATCCATCCTCTTGGTAAAAGTCTTGAATCCATCCACTTTGCTCTCGACCTCCTGGAAGTCGAGCGGAGCCGCCGGAGGGCTGATGGTGAGGAAGAAGTTGGCCCCGACCATGTCGTCCTTCTCCGCTTTCCTTTTCCCCTGCTTCCAGGCCTTCTCGTCCGTGCAGGAGAGGAAATGTTGGAAGACATCACACCGGGCCAGGACAGGGTGGCTGGTCATGTGATTCATCCACCATATGAGGCCCTTTCTCCTCTTGGAGATGAAATCCTCCTCAAAGCGACCTGTGGCCTGCTTCTCTGGGATGTGTGGCACCGAGATGACAGGAAACTTCTCCACCAGGCGAGCGTACAACCAGTCAAAGTGCTTATACCTCCTGTTCACCGGGTTCTGCGTGTGTGTGGGCGTCAACTTATAGGAAATGTAGCTCTTCATGCCCTTGAACTTGGTCTGCTTGGTGGGGTCATCGATGGCACAGCTGAACGGGTACGGGTTCTCCTGCCACTCGGGGCCGTACTGGCCCGTCACCACACAGATCTTATCCCCATCTTTCACGAACCCGGCCGCCTCCCCGAGCACGAACGCCTCTCCTCCAGACTTCACAAAGGTGGAGAACCGGTTCAGGTTTCTGCTGACGGTGGCAGAGCTCTTTGCCTGCTGTGCTTGACCTCTCGCCATGGAGGACGTTGACACCCTGTAGGTGGAGGGTCCATTCCCTTCAAAGTCATGGTACCTTCCTCCCCCGGTGCCTGGCTCATCGGCCACGGTGGAGCTGTCATCCCAGTCATCATCCCAGTCGTCATCACTGCCCTGGCTGGGCTGCTGGTACTGGTGCTGATGCTGGGGATGCTGCTGCAGGGGGACCGTGAAGGTGCTGAAGCCCGGAGGAGAAGCCTTGGGAAAGTTTTCCACTTTGGGCTTGTAGGAGCTGTCAAACCCCCCGGGGGGGATGTTGGCGTAGCGGGAGTCGGGGAAAGTGTCCCCGGCCGCGCTGGGCGGGGAGGCGGCGGCGTCGCCCGCGTCGCCCCGCAGGACCTCCACGTAGGAGGCGGGGAACAGCCCCCGCTCCCCGCGGCTGTTGCTGCCCTCCAGCCAGCCGTCGATGTCCTGCTCGCTGTGCAGGGTCAGCACCTCGCTCTCCCGCACCGACACCTCCCCCGGGTTCTCGGAGTGGAAGTCGTACAGCGCCCGGGCTCGCAGCGCCATGGCTCCCCGGCGGCGGGAGGAGCGGGAGGAGGCGGCGGGGCAAGCGGCGACCTCGGCTGGGCAGCCCACCCCCAACTACACCCGTAACTACACCCGAAACTCCGAGCACAAACTTCTCACGACGGGGGAAAAAGAAAAACAAGCCCCCCGTTTACGGTCCCGTCCTGTGTTTTGCTGAAGGCGAGCGTGAGCGGCGGTGTTTGGAGCCAGAGGTTGCAGTGCGGGTATTTGTCGCTGCTCCGCTCCGACACCCCTGCCTTTAAGCCGCGGAGGCAGGACGACTAGTCGAGGGCGGAGCTGCGACCGTCGAGCAGCCAGACCAGACGAACCGACCGCCCGCTCACTGGTGTCCTCTCTAAACATGCTGGAGAACAAACCGCCTGCAAAGAAGGAGGATGGTTGGTTTTTTTCTGCTTCTTCTTTAATTAAGCAATGGCAGAATGGATATAGTCTCAAGTGGATTTTTAATTTTTTAATTTATTTTTCTTATTATATATAGTATTATATATTATATAGACCAAAGGTTTGGACAAACTTCCCCATTTGTTTGAATGAGAAGGTGTGTCCAAACCTATATATATGTGTTTAAACATAGGCTATATAAATATATGATCAATAGTTCATTCTGCCACATATTATATATACATGAAAATAGATCAATTTACATTTCTTAGATGTCGAAAGGAAATATCCTGGGGAAAGGAATGTAAATCAATCTTACACTTTGATGGTTTTCTACTTTCTACTATTTACTACTTGCAAAATTACATTTATAATGCATATAATACATACATATACACACACACACACACACACACACACACACACACACACACACACACACACACACACACACACACACACACACACACACACACACACACACACACACACACACACACAGAAAGAATTGTAACACACAGTCACACAGTTACTGAAGGCAAAACTTGGCCAAATAATCACGGGGCCAAACAATATATTACACTTAGTCCCATAAAAACTCAAAATCTTACATATAATCTTATATATATATATATATATATATATATATATATATATATATATATATATATGTGTGTGTGTGTGTGTGTGTGTTTGTGTGTGTGTGCCCTGCAATGGACTGGTGACCTGTCCAGGGTGAACCCCTGCCTCTCGCCTGTAATGAGCTGGGATAGACTCCAGCAGACCCCCGTGACCCTGCACAGGGTTAGGGTTAGGGTTACAATAAAGCAGGTAGAGATAATGGATGGATGGATGTGTGTGTGTGTGTGTGTGTGTGTGTGTGTGTGTGTGTGTGTGTGTGTGTGTGTGTGTATATATATATATATATATATATATATATATATATATATATATATATATATATATATATATATATATATATATATATATATATATATATATATATATATATATATATATATATATAGTGTTTCAAGGAAAACTACAAGCTGCACACAGGTAACTTGCCTTAAATGATTACATGATCACTTAACACACAATTTCAATCTTTAGTCTTTTTTTCCCAATAGTGTCATGTTAATTCTGCCACATATATACATGAAAATAGATCAATTTACATTTCTTAGATGTCAAAAGGAAATATCTTGGGGAAAGGAATGTGAATCAATCTTACACGTTAATGATTTTCTACTTGCTACTTGCAATTTCCCTGCAACATTCCTCAAACAATGGAGGGACAGTCACTGTCATGAAACAGGTACATGTTCTGCAATTTCCTATAAGGCTGCAAAGACTGCAGCTGATGTAAATGGTATACAAATGTACCGGGTTATTCTGGGACCTTGCCAACCTTTTATCATCCTGGAGGAATGCTGACATCACTGACTATTCTTGTAACCCATAGTTTCTGTTCAGAACTGAGTAGGTGAGCCACGCAGCTATTTTTAAATCTAATCAGTGACTTAGTCAGTTATAATAACTGACTTAAAAATATATAAATGTGCCGACCAGCTCATAAATTGACTAGAATAAACTTCTTTTTAATTTAATCTTCTATTTACATTCTTGAGTTTCAAAAGATCTGTTTTATTAATAATATTTTGTCATGAAAAGGTCAATTCAGTAAGTGTTTATTGTGTTATTTATTGAACTAGCTCCTATACAAACGTTGAAAGAGACGTGGGCGTCATGACTGATGATAAATTGCTCTTTCTCACCATGTCAGAGTTATGTAACTTGGCACTTTAAAACATCAGAAAAATTGAAAACTTAAGTTGTAGCTTTATCAGTGTGCTACTAAACTCCTACTACAGGCAATGTTTGTCTCTCACTTAGACTGCTGCAACAAATATACAGATGTTCCCAAATGCAGAATTGCTGGTGTTTAATTATCCACAGATGGCACATACCACTCAACATTGTGTTGAACTCCACTTGCTATCCATGGCAGCCTGAATCAAATTCAAATCACAAATGCTTGTCTACAGAGTCTGTAACCAGATATGTACATGGAAAAATATAGGCCCATGTCCCTTCCTCTTACACATCACATTCAGCACTGTAATTTCTATTCAAAAGTAGTTTCAGTCCAATTAGTTTTTACTTTTGGTTTCACTATGTATAGTGGAAAGAGATGCAAAGAGTCTCTAGAGCAGTATACCTTCAGGCTATCTAGAAAAAGAAGAAAGTAAAAAATCTGAGAAGATTAAAATTCTCATCCTCCCTTGACAGTTCTAACATCTGGACACAGCTGACCTTTACACTGGCGTAGATTCATCCAGGTCTTGGTAATCCTCAAAGGCTCGAATTCCATTTCTGGATGGATAAAGATAAATAAGTCCAACCACTTTTTATTTAAATCTTTGAGGACCACTAGGCCATCACTTGCTTTGCATTACTGTACTTGTTCTCTGTTATTTTAACATAATTCAATATATTTAACACATACTGTGCTTGTCAGAGGATCTTACTGTACTGAAGCTTGGATTTTGTTCAGCATTTCTGCATCGTTTGGATAAAAGCATTTGCTGTGTGACTGATCGATGATGTACATTTATTTTTTTGACAGTTTTAATGAGTTATATCGTAAAATATTTAACTGAAAATCAGATCCAATCTGATAGAGACAGGTCGTGAGTCTTAACCGTAATGTTTTATAATGCTTGTCTTTCCCTTATTGGGAAAAAAAAGAAAAGAAAAGAAAAATAAAACCACCGGTAACAGTTATTTCTATTATTAGATTAATATACCAGTTTCACAGTAAACAATGCTTGTCAATGTGATGGATGTTAGTTTGTTTTAATAACCAAACAACTGCATCCAATAAGAAAATTGCTCAGTTTAGGTCAGATTGTCCTGCCAATAAAACCCCTTTGATAAAATAGAAAATGCTCTTAGTAGGGGGAATTCAGAACACTTGGATATGTGACTATTTGAAGCCTTTTTTCCAGTGGGAGAGTTTATCCTGGGAGGTTTATTGACATGATCCACTGAAGCTGTAGCACGTGTCAATACGAACTTTAACTGTTGACGGTAATTTTCAGGAAAAAGACTAAATTACTCTGAAGCCAACACTCTTTATTCAGACTAATGTTAAGTCTAAATAGCTTGATATGGTAAAATCTGGCACCAGAGTGGTGACCTGTCCAGGGTGTACCCCTCTCTCTCACCCAAAAAGAGCTGGGATAGACTGCAGCAGATCCATGTTTCTCTGAATAGGAATAAGAGTAAAAACGGTAATGCATGAGTACCTTAAAATCAGATGGAGGTCTATGCCATTAACCAATATAGGATGTTGCTGAAATGTGCCATTTCAAAGAACTTTATACAGTGAATGAAGCCAACTATTACATTTATACATATAAAGTCAAAATTTGACATTTCTATATATGAATATACTTTTCTAAAAACCACCTTTTATGCTTTTCTTTACATTTTCTTTGAGAAACGTCACTGCAAGCACCAAGAATAAACAATATTCAGTGTTTTACACACTCTTTGGCGGCCCTGTTGTGGCGTGCTTTGCATGGGTGGATACAGCCCCCTAGTGGCTGTTTTTATGATTATTTTCTTTTAGTAGGACTACGTTTTGGAATTCTTCGGAATTTGATACACAGCTAAACAAAAAAACTTAGGTAACTGTCTTTGGAGCCAAAGAGAAACAATTACAGCTCGCCACAGAGCTTCTATCTAAAAACCACTAACCAGGCCATAAATCTGGGTGCAGTGATGGACTCAGATCTAAAACTGGAAAAACACATTGAGGCAATAACAAAGTCAGCCTACTATCATCTCAATACATCAAGGTTAAAAGATCTAATGTCTCAGCAGGACCTGGAAAAACTAGTCCATGTATTCATCTTTAGTAGCTGGATTATTGTAACATCATCTTTACAGATTTACCTAAATAAATCAGTTATACAACTGCAGTTCATTCAGAACTCTGCTGCTCGAGTCCTCACTAAGACCATAAAAGTGAACCACATCAGTCCAGCTCTGAGCTCTTTACACTGATTTCCTGTCTGTCAGAGGACAGACTTTAAAGTTCTGATGCTGGTCGTTAAAGCTCTGAATGGTCTAGGACCAAAATACATCTGAAGTGAGTGACCTTTGACCCAGTATGAACCTTCCAGACTTCTCGGGTCATCTGTATCCGGTTTCTTATCAGTTCCCAGAGTCGGAACCAGACATGGAGGAGTTGCATTCAGCTTCTAAGCCCCACATGTCTGGAACAAACTCCCAGAAAGCCTCAGATCAGCCGAAACACTCAGTGTATTTAAGTCCAGGTTGAAGACTCACCTGTTCTCTGCTGTATTTCACTAAAACTCCAAGTCTGCACTGGTACTTTTCAAAACATAATCATAATTGAACTACTGATTTTATGTTATTTTATCTATTGTTCTTATTTATTTTTATTTTTTTGTTTGAATTTTTTTAATTTGTTTTGTTTACATTTTTTCCTGGCTTTTATTCATGTTTTATGTTTTGTAAAGCACTTCGAATCACCTTGTTGTTGAATTGTGCTATAGAAATAAACTGGCCTTGCCTTGTTTACGATACCTAAGGGGGAAAAAAATCCATATTAAACAGTCACTCTGTTCTCAATATGAAATATGAGCAGAAATATTTCTGTATTAGGATTATATAAATCATGGAGTTGGTTGTAGCTTAGGTAGGAGAGCAGATTTTCTGTGTTCTGAAGTGTTTCTGAGTATAACCCTGAATGCCAAAGAGCTCCTGACATGTGTGAGAGAGTGTGTATGTGTGTGTGTGTGTGTGTGTGTGTGTGTGTGTGTGTGTGTGTGTGTGTGTGTGTGTGTGTGTGTGTGTGTTGTTAGTTCATTAGAACAGTAAAAGGTTTGAGTATTTTCCAAATGTATTTATTATTATGGTAATTCAAACTGTTCTTTATGTATTAGGGTACACATCAGACTACACCCTGCTGTTGGTACAGTGACAACTCAGACAGATGGATGGATGGATGGATGGATGGATGGATGGATGGATGGATGGATGGAAGGCAGGAAGGCAACTCCATCACTATGTTCCTATCCACCACCAGAGGTCTCCCTCTCCCGCTTGACTGGCTCGGTCATTCCAACGACAATACTTCCGCATGAACCTGTTAAAAAAAATATTGTGGACATTAATGTATCGTGTCCCTTCGAAACCCTCTCCACACCTTCTAGATCTGTTCACAGGACATCCAGTCCTACTCCACGTGACAAATTTAAGGGAGCTGTTTCTTTATAGAACATTTTATGAAATATTGTATATTGTGCAGTCGCTTAAGAAATGTTCCACTTTCACTCTTTTAATTTCCTCTAATTTTGGACACAGAGGCCCATCAAGAGTTTGCTGAGGAGACATATAAAACTGATGGGAGCAATGCATTTCAGATTGTAAATCAGGATACAAGAGATACAAGATACTTTTCAAAAGTAAAACAGGGAGTGAAATACAACTTGATCTGTTCTTTTAAACTGAGCTAAAACCATTAAAACTAGGCAAAAAAAGAAATTAAACAATTGTTAAGTAAAATTAAAAATAAGGTAAAAAACAAGTTATAATAACTAATAATAATAATGTATTAATATTGTATTAATAATGTCTTAAAATTATACCATAAAGCTATGATTGTAGTACAAAAAAGAATGATCTATCTCTATGTAGGCTACTGTACATATACAATGTGAATACACACATACAGTACGACGTATGACGAATGTATGGCTCTCACATTGATAGTGTATTTATCTCTATCGACATTATTCCCCTTATCCATCCCTACATTACAATATTGTATCTCTTATTTCATCATTTAAGCTTTATTAATTAATACATACAATTATATGAAGAAGCCTTTCGCCACCTACCATCAATAGATGATTGTTAAGAACTGGCATAGACAGTAAATACAGGACTGTCTCAGAAAATTAGAATATTGTGATTTTCTGTAATGCAATTACAAAAACAAAAATGTCCTACATTCTGGATTCATTAGAAATCAACTGAAATATTGCAAGCCTTTTATTATTTTAATATTGCTGATCATGGCTTACAGGCTAAGAAAACTCAAATATCCTATCTAAAAAAAATAGAATATTCTGGGAATCTTAACCTTAAACTGTAAGCCATAATCAGCAATATTAAAATAATAAAAGGCTTGCAATATTTCAGTTGATTTGTAATGAATCCAGAATGTATGACATTTTTTTTTTTTTTTTTTTTTTTTTTTTTTAAATTGCATTACAGAAAATAAAGAACTTTATCACAATATTCTAATTTTCTGAGACAGTCCTTATTTCTATTTTAATATGGATAAAAACATAATATGCTATAAATAAATCAAAACTAGGATGGAAACGTCAGATCCACACATCAGCTTTGAACATCCAGATGTGTGAGCTGCTCGGGGAGGAAAAATGAAAATAGCCATGTGTTTGGTCACGTGACGGCGCTGCGCGCGCAGGGCGACGTCCGTGACGTCGCGCCGAGGCTCGGTTAGTTTCCTCAACCAAACACTCAACTGTGATACATTGTGTAATAATAACTGAAAGTCAGCCGGGTGGAGAAAACGAGCTGTTTATGTAGACGGACAATCCTCGGACGCGGCGGTTCTCCCGGTTGCAGACAGCCCGAGCCCTCGCTGTCTCGGAACTTGGCTCATTATCGACAGAAAAAGGGGGAAAATCCCACGAAAACCTGTCTTGTGTTGCTGTGTTATCGTGGCGTGTCCATCGGAAGGCGGGGAATACAAAGCGACGTGGGCTACAAAAAAAACCAAAAAAACAAGAAAAAGACAAATATTTCCATGAAATTTCATCCTCACTGAAGCAAAAACGGGATTTCCACAAAGCACGGTGGTGTTGCTGTATCTGTACATGGATTATCTGGTGAGTAAAGCCACAGAAACATGCAGTGGCTTTTGTTTTTGCTAATCCTTATCAAAGTAGCCCTCGCTTTTCTTTGCAGCTGGAGCTTCTAATCAATATTGATGTCAGTCAGCTGTGTGTCTGTCAGCAGGCGTGAGTTAGGTGTGTTATCATGTAGTTATGTGTGATTAACATGAGTGTAGTAACCCACCCTGGTCCTACCCGTCTACCTCATGCTGCTGCACCTTTCACTTCTTTTTTTAATTGCATATATGTTTAATAAGTGCTGTCATTTGTCTATTTACTGTACAGTGAGCGAGTCAAATCCCCTGTCTTGTTTGACCTGACTTGGCCAAATAAACATGATTCTGATTCCGATTCAATGCGGATGTGTCAGGTGAAGCGTGTAGCTGGGAATAGGTCGAACTGGTTCATCCACACACAATCAGTTCACATGTCTGACAAACCTCCTAAAGTGCCACAAAGCAAGGCCCCCCCCCTTACAGGTGTTGATTTTATTCACAACTAAGTCAGCAAGTTAAAATATGTATAAAGACAAGATCATAAATAATTATAAATCATTGGCATAGCCACATTATGTAGATTTATTGCAAAATTATGGACAGAATTATGTGTGTATTATGTCTATGGAAGGGTGCATGTATATGGATGTATGTATATGAAGGGTTACTGTATGTATGCATGCATGTGTAGATGAGTGTATATGTATGTATGTGTAGGTATAAATAAGTGCGTATGTATGTATGTATGCACAGCAATGTACTGTATATATAGGTGTATAGGTGGGTTTGGTGTGTGTGGATGAATGTATGCACGTGTGTAAATATGAACATCTTGATGCTGTTAAGCCGAGATAGGCCAGTTTGAACAACATTTATTTTTTTTTCTTATGTATTTACTTTGTTTCTTTCTTTCTCTAATATATATATTTTTTTCATGTAGTTATTTTGTTTTGTTTTTTCAAATCTTGCACTATAGTGGGACGTTGACAATGTGTTAAAAGGGTAGACAAAATAAGCTTTGGCTTCAGTCTACACCTTTTGGTCCTTGCTTGATCTACATGCAAAACACTTTGTATTGACTACTGACTTCTACAACGTGGCCAAATAAACATATCAAATCAAAATCAAATCAAGTTAGTTTGCATGTTTTTAATAGATATGAGTCAAAGATGGGATTTTTTTCCCAATCCCAGGTCAGTGCCAGCTGCCTGCATGCCTGGAAGGTTGCTGCTAAAACAGTGCAACAATAGAGAGGAAGCTGTATGTGAAGGCTTTCCCTGGGAATGTATAAAGCCAAAGGAAATAAAGTATGCATGGACATTGTGCTGTCATTTGACAAGAGGGACAGAATGACAGTGTGAAGTGCAGAGGAACTTGCCCACCCAGTGTTATCAGCTTATTTATAAACGGCCGGGCCTCCCAAGAGGTGAGACCTAAGTGAAACTTTGAACTTTGGCTCAACTGGGACGTTTCTTGAGTCAGAATTCCAAAGTCCTGCTTAGTAAGCGTGACCAGAAACTGCTGTGTTGGGTGGTTGTCTGTGCTTTTTTGTATTTAAAATAACTCAACTTGTATGGGTCGTGAGTTATTCTGTAAACTGTTGAAAGATGTGAATGGAAAAATGTTGATACCAAAGGCTAAACCCGAGGTCGAGACTGTCGAAAACCACGTAGTAGAATGAAATTAGTTTTGCCTCGTAACCTTATTTTGTACTTATTTAATTTATATTTCACGACAACGCAGCATTTATTTATTTAAATTCTTTTTCAAGTCAAACAAAGTCACTTAACAATGTCAGATGTTTTTTTCTCTTCTCCTAATTAATTTCCCTTCAGAGGATTAATAAACTATTTTTGACTGAATTTGAAGTTAAATATAAACTATGAACCCTAGCTTTTTGTATGTAATTAGAGGACATTTTTTTCAAGTTCCATTTTTTGAGAGATTTTCCTTTTTTGTGACCGTTTTGTGTGGAAGGCACAGCTGTAACTGTGGAGTTGGTGCACAGTTCTTGGCTGTCCTCAGAGGTCAGGCACTCAATAGGCGCAGGGCCTCCTTTCCCGCTGTGCACACTGGAGCACAGCTAAGTCACTCTCTTTGCTATAAATCAGAGGGAGCACGTTAATAACGATTTATTAAGTTTTGCTATTATGGGGTGCTCCTCACACTTTTAGCTGAGGCTTTAGATCAGGTTTGCCTTAGAAGGGTAGCTGGGATTTAAACTGGAGTGGAAGGAAGTTATTATTATATCACAGTACTTGGTCATAGCTGTAAGTTATGACTGTAGTTGAGATCTGATCTGCGGTGGATTCTCTTTCACCCAGGAGCTGGAGCATGCTGAAGGGACTCCTGCTCAGTCAGCATAGTGTTAAAAAAGACCACAAAACTGTAGCGCAGAGGGAGGAATTTGGTTCTAGCTGTTGCCATGGCACAGCCTTCCCAAATTCCAGCTGCATTGTGTGAATATCTTTTGAGCTTCTAACCTGTTGTAGATTTAATTAGACAAGACATAGCGAGTTACATTAAAGCTAGGGACTTCCTGTGAGTATTCAACCATTCATTGTTACTGTATCCACATTAAAACAGCCCTGTATTATTTATAAAGAGTTCCTTCCTTCCCTTTTAAACTGTTGTATTTTTTTCTGTATTTTGTGATAAATTATGGATATAGTTGGGCAGATTCAAATAATATTTACCTAAACTTGCAGAACAGTTGATTTTGTATAGTGAGCCGTTTATTCCTACCATATGTAAAGAACATTCTCAAAATGATGTTCTTCTAATATTTTATACTGCCTTTTATAAAGACTGATCTGAGATGTTTTGAATAATAATTGGGAAAAAACATGTCAGGCATACATTTTAAAAACATGCAAAATTATTTTCTTTTGAAAAAAATACTTTCTTCATATTTATATTTTTGAGCAAGTTATTGACATTTCCGTTCCTATGGACATCATCCTGTTATTACATAAATTGATGATGAGCTGAAACGGTATTTTCCCTTCAAGTATATTTATTCTTTTATTCACAGAATTAAAAACTTGACTACTTGTTCAACATATCTTTTACATCAGAATCAGAAAACTTTATTGATCCTAGCAGACACTGAACATGTTTTGACTGCACGTTACATGTGTACATAATATACATGTAAAGAAAACAGAAAGAAATACGCAGTGCTGTTTTTAACAGTGTTTAGTAATTCTAGATGTGGATATAATTACTGTACCAAGATTTGGTAATTCACAATAAAATATTGCACATGATAATAATTGCAGTACTAGTGGTTTGGTACTAATAAGAGAGATATTGCACAAAGTAGCAGCAGGTTCTTTGACAGATTTTTGTGTGGATGTGTGACAGAAGGAGGAATCATACTGACTGATGGCAGTTTTAGATATATTTTTATACATGATCAGATTTATACATGTCCATTTGAATGGACATCATGGTTTTAAGTTTTCAACTGCACCGAAAGAAAAAAAAGAATACGGTACAATCAGTGGATGTAGGATTAGTCCCCGATGTCCACTAATGTGCTACTAAATTCAAAATCTATCACAAGCCGAGCAAATAGTCGGAAATGGCATTTGAATAGCTGCCTACCATCGTAAACACTGTGCACAAAAGGGACTCATCTCAGCTTTACTTTTATTGCATCGTTCAAACACAAGGACAGCGCAAAGTGCTTTATGGAGTAGAAGCAAAGATTAAATAGACATGTTGAAATAAACAAAATATAAAACACTTAAGTTATGAAACGGTTATAAAAGCCTTTTTCAAATAGCCGAAACATAAACTTAAACATGGCAATAAAAGCAAAATGTGAAACAAAAAAATGTATAAATATACAGAAAAGAAACACAAGAGTTTGTTAGCTTTCTCCTATTTGCTTCTTTGCAATTATTGATGTTTGGGAACCCCTACTGTAGAAAGATCAGAAAATCAAATCTTTTTTTTTCCATAGAAGTTGGTTTTAAAGATCTTATTTAAAGGAGACATGTTTAAAACTTACGTTTTTTTTTTCTTTTCTTCCAAAAGTTGACAATTACCGGAGATCTTAATGAAACATCTGTGACACGCTTTGGTTGAAAAGCCATAGAGTCCCTATCCATCGACCCACCTTCTTCTGCTTCACCTGAGGTCGGGTTGCGGGGGGAATTGCCTAAGCAGGGAAGCCCAGACTTCCGTCTCCGGTCCAGCTCATCTGGGGGGATCCCAAGATGTTCCCGGGCCAGCCGAGAGAGAGTCCCTCCAGTGTGTCCTGGGTCTTCCCCGGGGTCTGTCCCTAGTGGGACAGGCCCCGAAGACCTCACCAGGGAGGCATCCAGGAGTCATCTTCCCCAGATAAGATGCCTGAGCCACCTCATCTGGCTCCTCTCCATGCAGAGGAGCAGCGGCTCGACTCCGAGCCCCTCCCTGATGGCCCAGCTTTTCACCCTATCTCTAACGGCGGGGTCTGGACACCCTGTGGTGGAAAGCTAATTTCTGCCGCTTGTACTCAAGATCTCGTTCTTTCGGTCACTACCCGCAGCTCGTGACCATAGGTGAGGGTAGGAACGTAGACTGACTGGTAAATCGAGAGCTTCCCCTTTCGGGTCAGCTCCTTCCTTGCCACAACCGGCAGAGTGCCGCAGAGGGCACAACGGGTTGCAGAGTCTGCATCACTGCAGATGCCGCACTGATCCACCAATCAATCTCCTGCTCCATTCTTCCGTCAGTCATGAACAAGACCCCAAGACACTTGAACTGCTCTACTTGGGGCGGTATCTGATTCCCGATCTGTAGAGGGCACTCCACCCTTTTCCGTATTTAGAGGTTCCTGTTCTCATCCCAGCTGCTTCACATTCCGTTGAGAACCATTCCAGGAGTTGCAAATGGGGATCCTTGTTATTACCTTCCATATGGAGTCTTTTGAGCCGCACCCTTGTCTGGCTCCTGAAAGAGGACCTGTTTGTCATGGGTGACCCTACCAGGGGAAAGAAGCCCCGGACAACTGAGCTTCTAGGATCATTGGAGGACACAAACCCCTCCACCACGATAAGGTGGCAGGCCAAGGAGGAGGCCAGAGATGAAAAACATCCTGTTTGTTCTCTTTATAGCAGCCGGTTTAAGGGGGTGGAGTAAACCAATTGACTTCAATCTAAGCATCTTTTTCAAGATCGTGTTTTGAAACCGGTGTTTGTGCTACCCACTTCTGAGGTGTAGCAAACCGAGCATAATGTGAAGCTAGATTCAGATAAAGATCAGCCTCAACAGAGGCTAAAATGTTAAGAATGTGATCCCTAGTAGCTGCTACCTTCCAGTACTTTGTATGCAACATTTTTTGGAATTTGAATTATGCAAAAAAAAGGCTGTGACAATAACTGCAAAGAATTGGCCCCGAGGCATTGTAATTAAAGATGGGAAATCTTAACGGGGCTTCATCTGCTAATGAGCAACTCCACACCTTCATGCATCTGGGTCATGGTCAGAATAAGCAGCAGTAGCACTGATGAAAAATGACCTCAAAGTGACATTTATTTCAAAATATCAGTGAAATAAAAGTGCTGTGTAAAAAAGGCTGCTTATGTGGTTTTTTTGCATTACACTTATTTTAGAAATATGTCAAACTTCTAACCCATTTAGTTTTCCTTTAGTTATTGTGAAAATATGCAAGTGAATAAATAACACTTAGTTAAATATGACTGAGCGATGCAAGCTAATGTTTGAACAGGTTGCCTTGCTTCGTTGATATGTTACGAAAGCACTTTCTGCTTAAAGCAGCATAAATGAATGCTTTTCGTGTTTTAATTTAATCTACAGGAGCAGTTGATTAGGCAGTGTTGTCTTGCTCTTGCAGTTTCTTAAATTTCAGCAAAAACCACCCAAAGTAAATTTGAACTTGTCTCTTACGACAACTTGTTCCTCACTTTTTAGCACAATGTCACGCAATCAACAATGATGGAATTACGTCACAGAGCTGCACTTAACATCTCGGCAGAGGTGACTAAGGCTGCATCTCCACTAAAATCTCCAGGAGAATAATAATAACAATAGTAATAATAATAATAATAAAATACTAAGATAAGATATTTATGAACATCTGATGAAGGTGAATGACTTAAACATCAACAGGCTTTTTTCGCTCTGGTTAAAATGTACTTAAAGCTTAAAGCTTTGCTCACATTCAAGAATGCTTTGGCTTGGATGATATACCGGTAATCTCATGTGCCTTTCACAACCTCAGAAATGTAAAGGCGGGCTCAGAATTTCAGTTCATTAGTGAACAGACTCTGTTCAGTTATTCATTTACATATACGGTACATGCCATACTCCTTTACGTTTACTGAACCAACTGAGAGCATTGCAGTATAAATGCACACATCCTGTAGAGCACTCAGGGGTGTGTGTCAGTACACTAATGGAAATATGTCTATAGAGTTTATTGCATTTTCCATTTCACCTACATTCAGTGCTCCGGAGCATTAACCTTTTCCAGTAGTCAAGACCATCTATCGTTGTATGATTTAAACTTTTTTTTTTTTTAATTTGACCCACAGCTTGTGACCAGTATAAATGCAAATATGGACAACTTTTGAACTTCCATCCATCCATCCATCCATCCATCCATCCATCCATCCATCCATCCATCCATCCATCCATCCATCCATCCATCCATCCATCCATCCATCCATCCATCCATCCATCCATCCATCCATCCATCCATCCATCCATCCATCCATCCATCCATCCATCCATCCATCCATCCATCCATCCATGCATCCGTGCATCCGTGCAACAGATCAAGCAAGATTAAGTCTTCAGCAGTGCTGTAAAAGTGACTTAACTGTCACACCTACAGGGAAACATAGTAGTCTCATAGTTTAAATTATCGTAAACTAATATATTTTTATGAAAGCACACTTTTTCCGCATGAAATGAGCAGGTCAATAATTCCTTATGAGAGAATGGACCCAGTAGTAAATGTTTATCATAATGGAAGGCAAAAATATTATAGAAAATGTAGATATTATAATGATCGAGTTGGAGGGAAGTTATTCAGCTTTCATTACTCTTAATTTATGGGGGATTTGTGAAGCCGAAATGTCTAGCAAACACCTGCTTTTGGTCTCAGAGCACATGGTGTTCAAGGGCGCACAGCAGGCTGTGGCAGATTTACATCTCACAGGGGTAAAGTGGAAAGAGGGCTAATGGGAGGTGCTTGGCAGCAGATGAATTGGCTTGGTATCAGGTGTGATACAAGGTTGGTGTTAATTTTCCTCCCATAACTGACTGTTTTCCACAGTATTCTGCTCCCGGGAGTGAGCTCTACCAGATTCTTTTCAAAGGTGCACAAAAATACCTGTTGTATTGTATTTCAGCACTATGTTTGCTTTATATTGGTGTGTAGATATGAATTTAATATTTTACTTAATCCATTGGTAAGAATAACTTTACTCAGTTTTGAATGGTTGTGAATTTATATTTATCTAAACTTTGCTCCAGTTGGCCAGAGCTACTCAAACCTTTCCTTTTTAAAGTTACAGCCTGCAGCGGTACAAACCTTCTCAGTTGATCACTAATCTTAAATCTGTAGGATTTATTTCAAGTTCCAACGTGCTAGTTTTGGCATGTGCTGGTTAGTCCACTGCAGTGATTCCCGAGTGTTTTATGAAAGTGCTAATGAGTCAGCATCTTGGGTTGGAGACACATCAGTGTTGCTGTTAAAGATAATGGAGTTTCATAATCTGATCCTCGTGAATGCACACAGGCACTTTAAGTTCCATTTAATATTGACATTCATAGATGTTTTTAGACTACCCCTTTTAAAGGGGCTGTTGTTAACATTCTTTTCTTTTTTTTAACTGTATTTTACTTCCATTACTTTCTTTCTCTCTAATGGTATTTGAAATATAGGAATAGTTCCATCACAGCCATATGCAACTCTCGTAAATTATATTATTAACTTTAAGCATTCAGGACTCAATCCCACTTCAGGAATTTAAGCATCTTGCTGTATTCAGTTGTATATAATAGACATATAAGAGACTAATATGCTGCTACATCAGAAACTCCATTACAAAAGAAGTTATCTTTGTAATCTATACAGTCATTTAAGTACGAGGGACAAAGAGGGCAATGCGACAAAAGTTCTTGATTCAAATCAAATGGAAAACAAAAGAAAACAAACATTTGAATATGAGAGTGATAATTGAATTTGGATGTATAATTGCATTTTTTTTTCCTTCTCTTAAATTTAGCAGTCGGTACAAAGATGCACAATATTGTATTATGTGCTTTCTTTGCATGAAAAATATCTGTAAACAGTATGGACGTAGTTCTGGAAATTCTTTTACTGTGTTTTCATATGGATGTAAAAAACATTTGAGAAGTAGATATCTGGGCTCACTTAGGATTTCTAAACTTATCAGGACGATTTTGAACAAAGTGTTTAGAATTCACCTTTCAACAACGAGGCACTGTTTAACCCCGACTTACAAAATAAGGGGAAATATAATGATCTTTGGTGATTTTCATTGGATCTACGGGCTTCAAGCTTAACCGCAAGTAAGCACAAGATTTACCAGTTGTTTACCACATGATATCCATGTTAAGGTATCTTCACAAAGAAGTGGTATGTCATGTAATTAGGTGGATTAGGTGACACACTGCTATTACAAAGATGCAGCTGTTTATGTCAAAGACACTTGTGTGATGGCCAGGTGCATCTTTAACTTCATCTAATAATTAGGAAGGCATTCATAGGTTACATTTATACCGCCAGCTTCATTTTTAGCATATCCAGATCATATCTAGATAGATTTTTATTTTTTTTCACCTGAACAGCCAAGACCACATGGAAGTACAATTACAAAATGGATTCAAATCACATAAGGAGGTAGTTTCCAGTTGAATTTTCTTGGGTGCATCTCAATCTGCATGCTCTAGTGGCTCAAGTAGTATTTCAAATTATCTTCTGTAGTAGTATTATCTGCAGTTCTGGCGCCAAAAAACTGTGCAGATGAGCTGGCAGAGGTACGCACTACTACCTATAACGAATCATTGTCCCTAGCGTGGATCCCAACATGCTCTAAAAATCAGTCTCAGAAGCTCCTGTTCCCAAAAAGTGCAACATTACACGTCTAAATGATTAAAGGCCTGTGGCCCTCTATACCAGCTAAATGTCTAGAGGTTAGTCATAAAAAAAACAAAACAAAAGAAAACTCGATACTGCTAACCCTTGATAATATTCCATAAAGGATAAACAGGTTTACAGAAGATGTGCTTACAATTGCACTTTGCTCTCTACTACAACATATAGAGCTCAAAAACACATAAGCTTAACAGCTTAGCTTTTAGTGAAACTACTCAAGACATCTTTAAATATTACCTTTCAACTAAACTGAATAGAGTGTGAACCATATTTTTGTAAAAAGATGAATGTTGTACAGTTTGGTTCAACACACCAGGTCCTGCAGAAGAAGCCCCATTGTGCCTCTGGCTGTGTGACTGCCTTTATTGCTTTCTTACGCATGACTCATAGTTGAACTGTAGTCCCTTCGCAGTGCTCCTTCTATGTACTCTCGCTCATAATCTCTCAATGGGACAAATGAGGAGGTTGGCATTGAGAGTGGATGTACACAGCCACCTACCCCTATCGCCACAGTGAAGCAGGCACAGAAAGGGCTGCCGAGGAGTGAGGAGGCCGTTTCATTACCCAGCCTGAGCCTAATAAGTGTGATCTCTGCTCTGCTGCCATTTGTATTTGATCAAAGAAACTGCCCTATTTTACAATCCATTGTATTTGTGGTGTATCTGTTTTTGTTATTAGGGCCCGAGCACTGACAGTGCGAAGGCCCTATTGTATCCGTAGGAGATGTTTGTTTTTTTATTCTGGTTTTCCTCGTTTTTATTTTTCTTCCGACGAAATTAGGGCCTTTTTGCCCCTAAACGTGCCCCAAAAGTCACCAAATTTTGCACGCAAGCCAGGCCTGGCGAAAAATGTGATATTTCATGGTTTGCATTAATGGGCGTGGCCTAATGGCTCAACAGCGCCCCCTAGAAAACTTTGTGCCTCAAGCTCCACAATACGGTTTGACGTACATGCACGAAAATCTGTACACACCTGTATCATGTTAAAACTTAAAGAAAAGTCTCTTGGCGTCATGGCCGAAACCGAACAGGAAGTCGGCCATTTTGAATTAATTGTGTAATTTTGGCGCAATTTATGCCATTCCTTCGGCCGCTTCTTCGCCCGAACCGTAATGTGCACCCAGGTGTGTTATACATCAAAATGTGCGTCTCCATCCTGCGACGATGGACATTACTTTTCTCAGTCAAAAGCCTTACCGTGGTGACGATAGACACCAAAAAGCGCGCCCCCCCTTCATCTGATTGGTCCATATTTGATAGTTCCTACTTCCTGCCATAACTTTTGAAGGGTTTGACATAGAGACTCGTGGGTGGTGTCATCGGACTCGGTTTTGGCCCCTTCACCTTAATTGGTGCAAATTAGCCCCGCCCCTTCTTCTGATTGGTCGATTTTAGATAGTTCCTATTTTCTGCCATAACTTTTGAATGGTTTGATATAGAGAGTCGTGGGTGGTGTCATCCGCTAAATGTCTGGGCCTGAAGAATCTACATGCAAGTCATACAAGCGCTTAAACTGCACTTACACTGCACTGCACTGCAGCACGCCTGAATGTGTACAAGGGTGCGAGGGCCCGTTCATCGCTGCTTGCAGCTTTAATTTCTCTTGTTTTCTCATTCATTGGACTGAGCTTGTGCCTTTTTGTTCAATATCCATATACACAAGTTTCTTTGGGAAATGCTGGTGCATGCTGTGAATGAGGTAGCTGAAAAGTTATTTTTTCACACACAAATATTAGTTTTCCCCAACTGGTGACTTTTAACAGTAGGTGGTGGCAAGAGGATCAATGAGATAAATCATCATGTTCAGAAAAGGACTAGAACCACAGAGCCACGAGAGCTGTCCTGTTCTTACTCGTGCCTCCACTGACCTTGATTGGATGAAACCATGCTCTAAATTCAGAGCATATTAGTGTTTTCACATCAACTCAGAGTGGATGTCCAAAAAGCTAATTAGAGCTGTGGTCTTTGCCCCTTCTTATAATCTGGTGCAGTTGGTGCTTATATTGAGAATGTCAAAGATTAGGCTGAATTTGCCTGTAAGCACTTTTAAAATGCTGCTTGCTAATGTCATCAGTTTTCATGTTGTCCTACTGGATCAGTTAGGTATTGTGTATTGAAACTGCATTGTGTGGTGATAGCAATTATTAACAGCTGAGATGAAAACAAGCTATTTGAACTTGACTCACAGTTCTCAGGCAGACATCCGACAAAACATCCCACAACAATCCTCGTCACCGCTGGAAGCTCAAGTGGTCAATCCTTTCAACCTCCTCCATGCAGAAAGCTTCGGTTTTCATACCTGATAAAGCTGTGCATAC
This sequence comes from Cololabis saira, assembly GCF_033807715.1. Classification (NCBI taxonomy): domain Eukaryota; kingdom Metazoa; phylum Chordata; class Actinopteri; order Beloniformes; family Belonidae; genus Cololabis; species Cololabis saira. Next base: position 38,384,890 of record NC_084595.1, on the reverse strand, counting down.
AGTTTGGGCATAGTGTGTGGGCGTGTAATGGTGACTAATCCAATTTGCTGTCTTATTCTGGATCTGTGGTTGTCAGTGAGCCCTTAATCTCTGAGGAGAGACGGATCCTCACAGTCTTAGGTGTCTCTCTCTGCTGATCCTTGTGGTAATAGTTTTTCATCTTTCTATGAATGAACATGGGAGAGTAAACACAAGATCCTCCTCATCTGCGCCCCTGCAAAAGTGAGCTGTAAATGTCACAAGTAGAGGAAGACCTGTCGCGAGGCTGTTTCAGGTGAATGATGGACAGTGAAGAGCTGGACTCATGCTGGTGATCTGGCACTGCTGTGCTCCGCTACTCCTGATCCTTTTCCATCCATTCACTTACTCCCAACGCTCGTGTTGTTGTTGCCTGGGGTTACGCTTGTTGTTGAGGATAATGTCGGAGTACATGCAGCTCTCCCTCGCCTTGTGCAGAATTGGGCTTTACACGGTAAGAAAATACACATATGCTGCTTTGTTTTCATTTTGACAGCAGCAGCATTGTCGTGTTTGTATCAGTGTGCTGGTTTTATCGCTTGTTATTTTCACTGTGGTTCAACATCTTCTTCCTGTGTTTTGAGAGGGATCCTGACCAGTCAACAGTGACTGCTGCTTCAGTGTTGGTCGGTCATTTGGGGGAAGTGTATGCTGCCTTTCATTCAAATGGTTGGTGGCAGTAATATTAGGGTGGTAAAGGTTGAAGATGGTTAGAAGATGATCCTTGTCATGAGGAGTTCATAGCAGCTGTCTTCATGCAGTCTCATAGTTACTACTGGATTCATGAATATAGTATTAAGAGAGAAATTGTCTGATTTATTTTATTTTGTATTTTTTCCTTTTGACTCAGGTCTCCCGTTAGTCCTTGACCAGTTAATGGATCTTTTTTTAGTGCGCCTCAGCTAAGAGGCATATTTGGACATATGGATGTTTGACATTTCGTTTTTGTTTGGTGTGTGATACACATTTAAGGTTTTACCTCATCTCTGACTGGTCTTTTCAGACCAGCATGAATTAAATGAGAAGAAATACAGAAGATGGATATTTGGCTTCTTAGCATTTCCTGTAAACAAATGTGTTAGTACAACAGACAGCGGTCTGGTGCTGGTATAAACAGCTTATTGGAACCCGTTGAACTGTTGCTTAACATCAACAGTACATGAAGGTTTGGATACTGGTGGCGCATTGTTTCAACCCATTTAGACCTAAAGTGTCACGCAAAAATGTTTTCTAAATCTATTTTTATTTATTTTTTTCAATCTCTAAAGAAATTTGAAATACAAAATAAAATAGATTTTAGGGGTTACATTATCTCTTCTTTTTTTTTATTTCATAGTTTATATGTTTTCAACATGTGAATGGAAAGTGTGTCTCATTTCAGGCTTGAGTAATTGATGCACACATACCGTATTTTGCCGACCATTAGGTGCACCGCATTATAAGGCGCAATAACAATGAATGGGTCTATTTTCATACATAAGGCGTGCTGGGTTATAAGGTGCATGATGAAACATATATATAGTGAAACAAAACAGTCACGTAAGTCAAACTCTATTCAACTCATTCAGAATCATTCAGAATATCGTTCAGTTGTAACTAAAACAGAAAAATACACTCACATTTTAAATCATTCATCTTCCACAAATCCACAAATAAAAACTGGTGGCAATAAGCGTAGTACTACGTCCTGTTCTCTGATTGGTTCATTGTTGCCAGCGATGAAGTTAGGGTGAGGTTGGAACAACGTTATATTCCAACATTTGATTATAATTGGAATATGATAAAGATTTGAAAATTGGGTTTGAGCCAAAACCTAACGTTGGCTTGACATCTAATTAGAGTAAGGTAACATGGACTAGATGTTGGATGATAGTTGCTTGTCAGCGCTACATAATTGGTTATCTAATGTTGTCTGACGTTGAAACCTGTATCCAACCAAGAACTTTAATGTGTCACGTGAATGGTCCGACAATCAATCAAGCGGAGCGGCTTCGGCAGCAACCAAAGTAAGACATTTTGACAGATTTTTGAGCGCAGTGTACCACATATAGGTAAGGTCAATAAGCACAAGAATTCATACATAAGGTGCACCTGATTATACTGCCGGGTTTTGAGAAAACTTAAAGATTTTAAGTGGGCCTTATAGTGCAGAGAATACGTTGCAGCAGGTCATGTTGGGCCGAGGCTCAAGCGAGGTTATCCTCTCTTCTCAACTACTACCGGCCAGTTTGTAGGTCAGTATGTAAAATTGTCTGTGTATCTGTGTGCAGACATTGGGTCATTCTTCAAACATGAGTGACAATATGTAGGTTACTCTTTATCGTCATTGATGTTTTTGTTTATTGTATAAATAATATCCAGCCATTTGTTGATTTGTTTGATCTTGAATTGTCATTAGGGATGGAATTAAATACAGGGATTTCAGTCATTTAACCAATTTGCTGTAAAATAAGTTGGTTGTGCATGAAAGTAATTGTCTATGTTAGCAGCCAGCAGCTATCAATTCTACTGTCAAATAACTAACAAATATGCTAATGCTAGATCTTATTCCAGCAACTCATGTGCCACGTCCTCCTTACCTGCAGAATCAAAACAGGAAGTTGCAAAGACAGTATTGCATAACTTTTTCTTGGATTCTGTTTATGACAAATCAATGATTTTGAACAGTACACAAATGTAAGTAGCCTAATTTTTGACAGAATTGGCAAATATTTCTGATGCAGACATTCTATTTGGAACAAATCTACAGTTTCTATACCGTGCCTTTGCTACTTTTGATGCCATAGAAAAAACGTATGACACTTTTATTTAGATATATTTACGTTTTTTCTAGTATATTGTGTAATTCTATTTTGGAATTAGCTGGTTCGTCTTGTCCCCTGTAGTTCAGTTTACCCCTGACCCTGTTATTGTATCTTACATTGTCCAGTTCTGTTTATAATTCCATGCGAAGTGGTTATATTTTATTTATGTAGGGTATTTGTACACACATAATACAACATACATTCAAGCATATAGTCTTGTTTGGAGAAGTGGAGTCTAGGATTTTCTTCAGGCTCCACAACCGCTGCTCATTGAACCCATAAACATTAAGAAACTAGTTGATTGTATCAAGCCCTTTGTGCCCCCCTCATTATGTTATTAATGGGGTGGAAAACCGGCCGTTCTAACCCTGAGGCCAAAGCTACGTCGTTCAGTTTAAGAGTCTCAAGGCTGCACTAAGCTTAATTTGGCAAGAAAGCATGGAGTGTGCATGGTGAACATGACCTGCTTGAAAATCAAATGCATATTGAAGTCCTGGACAAGGTGGGACACTTTTAATTTACTTAGATTAAGAAAAAAAACAACCTGTGATTGCCTGATCAACAGGAGTAAACAAAAAACAAGAATGTTGATTGAACATGAGTGTAAGTAAGATACCGAATTACGTATTTATAAAACAAAACAAACAGTTAATGAAATCAAAACACAAAACATCTTGATTTTTATTTTTTAGAAACTGTGCTCTGCACTACATATTTAGATTGCCATATTTAGATTTATAATATTCAGCCTTCAACAATGTTGTTGCTTTGGAGGCTTAAAACATGTGGCACTTATCTGTATCTGAATTTTACAGATTTACATTATACTGTACATGCATTGTCAGTTTAACAGATATCAGTTATGGTCGTTATAAAATTTTATATAGCTTAAAAAGTAACTGGGTGACAGCTAGTAGTTTAGGATGCACTGGCTTGCTTTTTTTAATCTTTTTTTTGTGCTTTATTGTTTTATAGACTCATGGTCAGTGACTTACTGGATCATCTTACAGCTACATCCTGATTAACTTTTGCAGATAAGATATTGCAGCAATAAACCAAAGTTTTCCTGTCTGAGATTTCCTGTTTTTATGCAGTTATTTATCTAATCTTCAATTCAACTGTCCTTTTAAATGAACTAAATACATAAATATTTAAATCAAGATAATGAATTTACCTTTTATTTATTTTCTTGTGTAACATCATGGAACTAAATGCCAGGATGTCCCTATCATTTTACTTTATCTGTTCTTCTTTTTCTTGGTAAAGGCCACTTCAGTCGGCATAAACATGTATGAACGTTTTGTTCGTTTATTTTAGACTTTTGATTTTCACAAACTCAAACTCTCCGTCTTGTCAGCATGGACCTGCAGTGGATGCCGGCTGCTATGTAATCAAACACAATAGTCTTTACAGATCATTGGAGAGGCAAGGATCTTTAGATTTTCTGTGTGCTTCAGATGCTTTATTCTTATAGTGTTTTAATTTTAGTTCCAAAGTCTGGTTACTGCTCAGGTGCCATTTCAGCCAATGTTTTGAAGTCGGGGACAGTTCTCCTAGGGAAGTGATCAGGAGTCGGCAAGACTGTATAATTATTATTTCCTTATTCTGCAAGTACTCCCTCCACTGAAGGGATTACAGTACGTGTTGCCTCTGCAGCAGGGGTGCTGCCTCACCCTACTGTTTCCCACAGAGGTCACAAGCTGACACTACCCGGATAACAAGAAGCCCACAGTGCCGTGTGGATTGAAGATGAGCCTAAACCATAACTAACACACGCTTGCCCCATCTACACAAAGAAATCAACCTAAGGTGGCCTATTTAGTTATTGACAGTGTTGCTGTATAATTATATCGGCCCTATGTTAGGATTCTTCACTGCCGTGTTGAAACCTCCAGAAATGAAAGGTGGCTTTGGGGATTTTGACTTGGATGAGGAGCAAAAAAGAAGCTTCCTCTGAATTTACCTGCAGCCTGAATATCCTCAGGGCTCGGTTTGTCTTTGCTTAAAGGTGTAGGAGATTTGTTCACGTTCTATCCTGCTTGTAATATTATACCAGGAGAGCTCTTTTACCATTGTTTATACACCTGCTTAGTTTTGAATTTGCTACAGCCAAACATGGCCAAATGGCTTCAAAGTTCAAAAAGACCCCTTGGTGAGTGCAGAAAGTGGAACAACACAAATCATGGACCATGATGCTCTCTGACCTGTGACACACAATTTCTATTTTCTCTTAACCTTTTTTTGTCAGCAATACTTACATTTGAAAATAAATATCACAGTTAACTTTTTATTATGAAGAATAATCTGCCTTGAGGTGCTTGTTTGCTTGATTTGTCTGATACTCTGATGTCTCAGATAGAATTTGATGGGTTGAATTTTCAATTTCTCAAGTGATACATGTCCAAATATTCTTTTATCTCACTTGTGTAATTGCCAGTTAATGTATGAGGGTAACAGGATCTCAGAATTAGTTCATTTTCAAGAGGTCAGACATGCAGAATCCCAAAGTGCTCTTGATGGACAAGCCGGTGCGTTACATGGTAGTTTGAACAAATTCACTATTTGTAGAATTGGATCTCATTAAATATGTAGAAATAATGAGATCAACAAGCACAAATATTTTTCCATACATATTTTTGAACACAGAAAGCAGCTGTTATTTTGATACGTTAATAAATAATTCTCACAAACCGTTGGGTTGTTGTGGGATCTTCTGTCAGTTAGATTAATTTTACTTCAAATTAGTAGGTGAGAGTTTCTCTTCTTTTTTTCTTATGTTTGCAAAATAAGTCCCAGTTGAAGATTAATTGTACTGTATTTCACTTTTATCAAGCATAAGGTAATAGAGTGGTCTTTCTTTTGTGATGGTCTCAGTGATGCTCACTATCTTCTCACTGTTGTTCTTAACCCTGCGTGAAGAAGGGCTCATTTTGATGGTAACTTTATGTTTGGAAAGAAGTGTTCTATTTGATCTCTCCTGAGAATTTAAAATCTGAAAATGTCAGGGATCTACAGTACACTTTATTCCCTATGTACAGTAGAAGGCTGGGAACAAACTCTCCTCTGAGTTAAAATGCTAACTCAGACTCGACAAATCTTGAGATGTGAAAATGTGACCTTCTGGTTTCAAATTGTGGGTTTAGAGTTGGTTCAGTCAAGTCTGAGTACGCTGAGTCTTAATTAAGAGTGTCCGCAGTGACTCTTAAAAACTATGATCAATGGAGCTCTAATATCATTGACCATGACATTTTTCTGTTTGTTAGACATACAGTATGTACACTAATAGACCAAAACTTCAGAAAAAGAGAGATTTGTGTTCTCTTTGCTCTCTGTGAAGACCTGCTATAACGATGACATGATTGCACAACTACATGAATTACAGAACCAGGTAATTTTATCTGAGATCGTAGGTTAGTGCTATGAAAGGAGACCATACTGTCCAAATATTTTCAAATTTTAAATGGATAACCTGAGATACATTGGCATTTCTTTTTTCCATAGCTTGTGTAAGAGCTGTTGGCTGCTTATGCTTTTTAAATGGTGAAATCTTCACCTACCTGTTGCACTAATGGTGTGCTCACACATATACTAATAGAGGGGACCCAAGCTCACTGCTCTGTTAGTTCACTGGTTCCTCTATCGTTTTTAAATATATTAACCTCAGATCTACATTAACTGTGCTGCTCATTCCCCTTTGCAGTTTATCCTTTCATGAAAACTGATACAGATTTTTATTTATTTTCTATTTTTTTAGCTGCTAACATTAAATTTCACACCACAGAGTTTTTCATCTCCTGCTACCAATACTATGGTAAGGATACACACTTGCAGGAAATAAGTGTAGTATAATTACAGAGAAAAAGAGATCTAGGACTGATAAAACAATGTGAAATGCAATGATGCATGAAATTATTTATAAACATGTTTGAAAATATGAATATTGAGCTTTACAAAAATCAGTTTTCTGTCAGGACAACCTTTGAGCTAGACTTAGGTTCAGAACTTGACATTCAGCAACGGTTGGTTCTGGTGGAGGATTTTTCTCCTCATTAGGTTTTTTTACCCACTCTGTCGCCTTGTGCCAGCTCAGGTTGGGTTCATGCAAGGTGAAATATCTGTTGCCTCACAACAAGGAGGTTCCTGGTTTGATTCCCAGGTCCGGCAGGAGTCCGTCTGTGTGGAATTTGCATGTTCTCCCCGTGCTTGCGTAGGTTTCCTCCGAGTGCTTTCCTCCCACGGTATGTTTTTGTTTCCCCGTGCTTCGGAGGTTATGGCAGGAAAGGCATCCGGCGTAAAACTGGGCCAAACTGATATGTGGACAACAATTCGCTGTGGCGAACCCTCCAAGAGGGATTAAGTCGAAATGTTTGATGACTGGAATTAGTTTGATTATGAATGAATTGAATTGCAATATAATTTGATTGAATTGGATTGTACTAAACTTGGATGGTCTGAAGTTGTTGCTTTCTCTGTAAAGCGGCCTAGCCTGAGATGATGTTTGCTGTGTATTGGCACTACACAGGTAAATTGATTTGTATTGAATAAACGGAACTTCATTTGAATGAAGGCTTGAATCATGTACAATAATGTTGGTGACAGCTCTGGGATATTCTGAGGTTTCTCTGCTGTCTGCAGTTGAACTTTGGTGTTAGTTATCCACTGTAAAAGCTGTAGCGGGAAACAGACTGATGTTGCATGTTGGATTATTTATGATTATAAGGAATATTATAGGGAACATTAATAAGAGCTTAAAACCCACCACCCAACAGCTCGTTTATGATGGTAAATCTCGTCACAATTGAAGCCAGGAGATGGTTCTGTGGATGTGCAGCTTTGCTGAAGATGCTCTCATGGTTACAGAAAGTTCTTTACATTTGTTAGTGTGGTGACTCTTTTGCACTCAAAAACTTTTGTTATCAAATTTGTACTCCATCCTGTGGGTACCTCTGTCTGTACTGACCTTTCCAGAACCGGCACCAGTTATGCTTTCGTTGTCAAAACACATCTCTGCATTCAGCCTGCAGCAGTTTGACATTTTGTGATTTGCAATATCTTCACTGTATATACAATTTGGTCTCTAAATATTAGTTTAACCTAAAGTTAACTGAGGGAAAATGCCAATACAGTGTTTATAGATTATGTTAATCCTGTTTTCAGGAAGATGTATTTTTAGAAATTACATCTTGGACACAGACTCTCTCATCCTGTGGAGACTTTCTCCCAAGAATCTCACATCTAAATGTCTATATGACTTTATGGTCATAACCATGTTACAAAATACTGTGTAAAGTAGCTCTTCTAGTTGTACTAGTAAACGTTCAAATATGCACTCAATAAAATATTATTGAATTGTGTGTCATTTCAATGACATTTTTTTCACATTATAAATCAACACACTAATCTGTATTAGTCATGTTGGACCATTGGGATTAATGAAACCACTTATTGTTCTATTATATCTTAGAAAATATTTTTGACAATAAATAAACCTTCCTTCACGCACTGTGAGAACAGCTTACTTTTCAGACCTACTTCCGTACATTTGAAAGGCAGGATGGGAGCAGCCATTGCCCCATCCTGGCCCACGAATATCCCATATTTCAAGATAATTATACGACCTACAGAATGATGACTGGTGGCTGAGAAATCACGAAGGGTCACCCATTGACTCTTGAGTACTGTTTTCTAAAACCTGCAGACCTTATTGGCTTTTTTTGTTCTGCCAAAGATATTTTGGGAAGGAATTTGACTCTGGTGGTTTGGGAAATGACGAAGAAAGATTTCCTGAAGTATATAGACTGATATAAAGGATACAGAATCTGGCTCAGTGTACCAAGAATACCACAAATTCATTTATTTATTCGGGATCAGATACTTACTGTATTGTATCAGGTATTATCAGGTTGTTGTAAACTTAGTAGGTAATATACAGTAGATGGCTGTGTGACAGTAACTGACTGTAAATCTGTTTAATGAAATTTTGAATTTTCACAAGACACTAGTAATATAGAATTGGTAAGTTCCAGAGCAAGAAAAGAAGAAATTTAACTCTGTCTGAATGAGTGATGTAAGGAAGTTCCTTGATTGATAGTGTAACATACACATGCAATAACCAGAAACACTGTTGTTGGGAATCAAGATTGGCTTCTTGTGGGTATTATGTTTATTAATATTTAATGATGTTTATTAATATATAATGTATTATATTTTTGTTTTGTTTCAGTTTATGGTATTGAGAGCAAAATCAGGTAATGGATAAATTGAGAGATGGCGCAGATTTGAAGCTATTGGACATTCATGGACAATCTTCTGCTCATACAGATTGGAAGGATCACTGTCTGGTTGTTTATACAAGTACAGTTTTTTCACCTGTATAAGATGTATTCTTGATGAAAGATTCACATTTTGGTTTGAGGTATTAGTGCTGTTTTCATATGAGCTCAATAAATCAAGTCTATGTAGGCTGTAGATCTCATAGCCATGACCGTCTGTCACTACAGATTTGCACAAAAAGGAGCCCGTCTGTTTCTTTGTGTGACTACCATTGTGTAGATTCTAATGGCAAATCCATATGAATGCATTCTTTATGACTATCTCCCAGCTTTGGTATTTTGATTTGGATTATTTTACTTTATGAGCTGAACACAGTGGCAGCTTTTTTGTCATATTAGAAATGGCTTATTGTGAAATTGTCAAAACAGCACAAATGCTGGAAATGCTGCGGTTCTTAAAAAAGCACAAAGGTGATTATTCATGCTCTGCACCTGCTGAATTTGCATTAGATTCATAGACTCATTTCTCTCTTGCCAGAAATGTTGATAACACATTAGGTAATACATTACTTTTTTTAAAAGCCCTATTTATGAGTGCTAATATGCCTGTAGAATCCTCTGCACATGTTTACCCACCTGACCTATTCCACCTGACCTGGGTTAAAGCTCCATCTGTTCTGTTATTTGGCAGAGTTGCCACAAACAATGACACATAATGTCTGACAAAGCTCCTAGCAAGTCATGGATAATGATTTATCAGCTAACGAACAAAGAGCCCTTTGGGTGTGTGTCCTTAAATCAGGTCTTCGTTTGTAAATAGAGCCCTTTTTCCACTTTCTCTTTTTCCCAGTGATTTTTTTTTTTTTTTTTGGCCACAGTCATTCCAGCCTCTGGGGAACTTATTATTGCATTATGGTACTTCTACTATGTTTTTGATGACTAAATTTACAGTAGCATCACTATTATCTGTCTTTAAATCTTAAGCAGTCAAATAAGTTTTTATATAAAATAAATGAACACCTTTTCTTAATTGCTTTTTCTGTGTGTGGATTTGGGAGCTTCTCAGTTGTGGAGCATGAGATTTAATTTTTCACCTGCCAGCTCTGTGATATGAAAATAATGTACATCCCTTGTGACAAAGCAAACGTTGTCCACTGAGGCCTGTTCTGCCCACAGATGTAATCCTCTTTGATATGAGAGATGAGAGGCACACTCAATCCCATTTAAAAAAAAGAGCTTCCTTTTCTTGGAGTGCAGATATTTCCGTCCTTGTGTGGGAGATGCTGTGAATTAATGTGGGCATCTGTGTTTGTTTTTAATTTTTTGGAATTGTCATGGTATTTTGCCGCTGATATTTTTTCAGGTTAAGATCAATTTATCTTGGGGTACTGCTAATATACGCAATATTGTTTACACACAATATCTAGTTTAATCTCCTTTTTAAAAAACTTTGGCCTCATCATTTGGGCAGTTCTTTTCATCATTTGGTCGGATGATTAGAAAAAAAGAATAGAAAGACCGGTTTGAATTCTTTGAAGTGATGTGCAAAAAAAGATGCTTCAGGCACCTATTTAACAAGAAGAAAAAATGGAACATGATGGACTAAATACGTGCAAATTTTAGCACAGCGTTGGATATGTAGGTCGTTCAGATGCACTATGAAGGAAGCTGTTCTTTTCATCACTACAGGTCATCTGATCTCAGATCATCTGTCTTTTTTTCCATAATCTCCTCTGGTTTTCTGCTCATACAATAAATCTCATTACAACACTCACAGATCACATGGATGCAGAAACCTTCAAACATAATTCCATTTCCATTTGTACAGAATTCCTGGTGTATTCTTCTACAGTATATGTAGCACCACTGTTATTTTAACTAAGTCCAGATTTGTCTAGACATGTCTGGTATGTCTGTGTGATCTCGTAATTTGAAGAAAGGGTGATGGCACCCTCTACTGATGCTAAACAGACATTGCCGTGAATAACAAACCCATCAGGGGGCTGCCAAAGTTCCTGGGCTTCCCTACACAGTTAATGCAGCTAATGTTCAAACTTCAACTCCAGCTGCTTTGTATTCTCCAATTCAGTTTTTTAGTTGGCAATACATTAACCTACATTATCATCACCATAGGGGAGAAAAAAAGATAATCAAGAAGTAATGCAGACAAATAATAGTAACTGTGTTTTTAAAAGACATCTGATAGTTGTTACTTTTGTGCAGTAATTGTCAGGGAACCAAGTTAATTAAGTTTGTAAAACCCAAATGAATAATTTTCTTGAAGCTAACATGCCAACTTTATGTCTGTCTGCGCAATGAAATTATCGTTACTTGCCATGTAGTCTTTGAGCCATCAATTAAATACGTTTAAAATGATTTGTCTTGCATTTTAAATGATCTTTTTTTTTCTTTCTGTTTTTATTTGCAGTTCAGATTTTTTCTTAATTTTTCTCTTTCAAGTTTATTAACTTCTTGATATATTTGGTTGTAGGTTTTTGTAAGAATCCTAAAATTGTATGAAACAAATATGTGACTGATGAGTCATTTTCAGCGTTCATGTGTGGAGAGACATATAAAGCAAGTCTAAGTATCTTAACTTGTACTTTAACCCAGATTTGGTGATTTGATATCATTAGATTCTACATAATTAACCCCTGATTAAGAAGGATCAGGCAACTGGGGTCTCTGCCTACTGATCTGTGTAAATAATTGTTTATTCACAATATTCTTGTTTTCCTCACCTGATTGAGGGTTTTACTCTTATTATGAACTTTTTTCATAATCATTTTTAATTTTTGCTGTGTTCATATGTCAATGCTTTCAAACTACCTGCATCTTCTCTTTGTAGTACCAGTTTTCTTAAGTGAGGAGTATACAATGTCAAGCAAAAAAAAAGCTAAGAGCCTCCCATTTGGAAAAATACTGCAGTGATTTATGTTGTTTCAATTGGCGAAAAGTAATTTAACCCTAAATGCTCCAGTGAGTAGCTTCTCTTTCCTTTAACAGCTGCGTGAGAAGATGCAAGATACAGTCATAAAAACATGTTGATTCTTTCAACAGTTTGCCAAGAAGTTAATCAAGGGGAAATTGCTTACAGTAAATGTTTGGTGTAATGTAATTACAGAGAATCATCAGTAGAAAGTCATAATAGTCAAACTAAGGCCATATTGGTACTAAACACCAGTGAATATATATTTAAAAAAAAGTATCTTGGTATCTGAAGTTAATGAAAAAAGACCACCTGGTTGGATGTATCCACATTTATCCTGCTAAAGAGTAAGCGGGCACATCAGGGAAAGAAAAGTGGTGGCTGAAGCGATGTACCCATGGCTTTGGCAGCAGTGTCATGATCTTGCATTGCTTCTGCTGGTCATGTTCAGGTTCAGCAATGTTATGTGGTTAAAATGAAAAAGGTCAGCTGATTACCTACATAAACTGATTGAGCAAGTTTTTCCATCCGTAGTTTTTATTTTCCTGATAGCATCTTTCCAATATTGCAGTGCCAGAGTTCTTTGGACTCCTAGTGAAATGGTTCTTCGGGGAGCATGAGACATCATTTCAGCTCAGACCTTATCCTCATTGAGAATCTTTTGGATGTGTTGGAGAAGACTTTTTTTGCAGAAGTCAAATCTTCCCATTATCAGTAAAAGATCTTAAATGCAATTCTGAAAAAAGAAATAAATGTGATTTTTTTTTTTCTTAATTTAATTATTGTAATTCCAGAAAATTGCCTGAAAGCACATCAGGTTATCACTTTTTAAATCAATTGTGACCAGACATGTCATAATGGATACCACTTCATAATCAGCTGAAACAATGTCCAACCATCTACAGGTTCAAAAGCAAATACAAAGAAAAGATTTTTGCCAAATACAGGAAAGAGGAGACATGAGGTAGTGATTGTGTGGGGATTCATTCTGGTATATCATTTATTTAGAATGCTCAGGTATAATATTGTATTGAAGTGCTGTAATACTTTTATAATGTAATAATAGGTATATTTTTTTGATAAAGTAAAGCTTGCTGTTATATTTTTTTAATTTTTATTTTGTATTCAAGCAAAATTGAAATAGAAACACTACTCCTTTTTGGGCATGAAGGTTTATTTCCTTTTGATTTTGTTTAATGACTGTTTATTTGCATTCTTTTTCTGATGTTTTGTGAAATTGTTTTTTGTATTTATAATTAGTATGCTCGAAATAAAGATTTCAATCAATCAATCAATCATAATGCATTGTATCAACATTTTCAAGACAGGTGAAATGTTATAATTTAGATCTAATGTGTATATGGTATGCCGAACTAGGCAGAGGTTTTAGGCCTCTAGTTGTGTTGTTTTAAAGTTTTACTGACATCCATATTTATTTTTCAGTCTAAAAACTGTTGCTTGGTGAACGCAGTTCAATTGACATTTTCCCAGTGTGCATGTATGGGTCCGTGAAGTTAACGCCTACGTCCTCTGGGTGGAGCCATGCAGTCACTGTTCCACGCATCAGCTCTCCATTATGTTCACTGCAAAAACACTTTACAATTATTTCTTTTGAAATGCACTTTAACTCAAGATGTCATAAAAGCTACTTTACTGAAAATAAGCTAAATAAGCTAAATGACCCACAGCATTTCTGTGGATTTTTTCCCCCTTTGAAATGACCTATTAACTTATAACATCATGATACAATAGTGAATTGTCCTTGACACCACTCTTAAAATTGAGCTAAAAGCATTACATTTACATGTGTATTTCATCTAACCACGAAAGCCTATGTGGAATAACAATTTAAAAAAAAAAAAGTCTCTTTCTGGTATGCACAGATTTTTCCAATCCCATCGTACACATCCATCTATTTGGAAGTTTGGTTTCTCGGAGACAGGCCTCATGAAGGGCATAGACTACTTTAGATGAGGTTGTACTGTTGACTGTCAGAGGTAGGCCTGTGATGGATCATGGTACAGTTGGCCTCATTCTTTTCTGTCTAAGTAAATGTTTCCCTCTGTGCTCAGTTGTTTATGAAAGCTCTTTTGCGCAATTCTTCCATACGCACAACATCTGTCCATCAGTGGCTCTTCCTGTGTGTGTGTGTGTGTGTGTGTGTGTGTGTGTGTGTGTGTGTGTGTGTGTGTGTGTGTGTGTGTGTGTGTGTGTGTGTGTGTGTGTGTGTGTGTGTGTGTGTGTGTGTGTGTGTGTGTGTGTGTACACACATGCGTTTCTCCTTTTTGTCTGCCTGTCTCTCTTCCAGTAAAGTATGATTTTACATGTAGTCCTCAGATCATGTTTCGTCTGCATCATTTTTTTAAATGTATTTAGTTCACATAATAGACTCAAAGTAGGCAGTGTTCACATTTATCTTACTGCAATTAAATATGTTTCATAATGTTTAAATTTGACTGCAACAACAGTAAATGTTGTCAGTATGGTAATTAGTATTGTTATTTTCGTATCCTCTGCAATTTTCTTTTGGGCATCTAATTATTCTGTATTTGAAGCTTTTTCAGCCATTCAGGTATTTAATCTTTTTTTATTTATTTTCTTTAAACTGAGCAGTTGAAAATATTTAGTCATCCAGTAGGTGTCAGTATAATGCAGGCCAAATCTGCATCTTCATTGGGAAGGAAATAATTACATACATTTGACCCCTAATCAGCTTGATAATATACCATTGTCTACATTGCTACTGAACTGCTTCTTTTTTTTTTGGTGTAAAAGTTGTTGTTTGAGGAGCGGAATTATCCACCAATTATTAAAGTACCATATCTCAGTACTCCCTGCAAAAGAGCAATATGGTCTTCTTTGATGTGATGTTTTTTGTACCCTTTGAAGTAGGAAAGACATGTGGAGTCCATTGGCTTTAGTCAAACGCTCCCTGTGTGGGATTTAGTCATACATTTTTGTTTAGTGGTTGTCTACTCACTAATATCTCTGGTTCAGCCCTTAGTCTTCTTGATCTTGTGCATGGTTCACACGTGCACTTTGGTGGTAGAAATGTTTGGCTCCACATGTTTCTGTGACATAGATTTTTTTTTTGTGTAATTTTTTTGTTTTTACTGCAGCATATTGATTTTGCAATAAAACTTGCATTATGACATTGAACTACCGATTTTTGACTCAAATCTCAGTATTTATAGTCACCTGAGTGTATAAAACCATATACCTTCTTGTAATTTTCGTTTTCATGGGGATTTGGAAAGTGATTGGATGAATGAGGAGAAATTGAAATCCGTTATTTCATATATTATTGCAAACCTTTTTTTGGACACCTTCCATCTTTCCTGATAATCCATCTCGCCTTTTCTGGAATCTGGATCTTTCTTAACATTGTTATTTTGGAGATTGTATTTTATGTTCAGCTTCTTTGCTTAATGAAAAACATAATTTGTTCGCGTGAAACCACACAGCTGTATTTGCCAATCAAGACCTCTCATGTTTTGGTGTTAAAAAAAAGAATAAAAGATGTCAAAAAACAAACAAGCACATGCACTTAAAGTAAAATCCCTTAAAGACAGCAGTGTGCGTGAATGTATATATGTATGTATGTATGTATGTATGTATGTATGGATATATGGATATATATCCATACATGATGATTTGAGCAATCAGGTGTATAATAACAGATGGCTTAGAAGGCGAAAGATCAACTAATATTTCAGAGAAGCACTTTTTGCTGACCATCAATCTGGAATACATTATGAGGCCCGATAAGGTCCATCTTATTATTCACTAGTGAAAAACATTCAGGAGGGTCTTCCCGGAGGGGATGTCCCTGCAAATACTACTACTCTACTCTACTGACCTCAGGTAACATGCAATATGTTCAGGTTCATGACAGTAGTTGGATAAAGTCTGCAAAAGCACTGCTTGTTTGGATAGCTTGCCAGTAGAAAGCATATTCTTTTTGAGAAGAACGTAGGTTTGCAATGTTGCGGCTGAAAAACTACAATATATCAGAAACAATGTTCCTTGGACAGACGAGAACTAAGTGGAGATATTTCTTTGTAGTCAAAGAACCTGAGCATCTTGAAGTAATTAAGCCACCCATGAAATCTCCAATATACCAAACTATTCTAGAGACAAATGTAAGGTCATCGGTCTGATGGCTAAAACATGCCTGGAGGTGGGTGATCCAAAAGGACGATTATCCAAAGCACACCAGCAAAGCTACAGCAGAAAGCCTGAAAAAAAGAAAAGAAAATCAAGGTATTAAGATGGCTTTGTCAAAAACCAGACTGCAACCCTGCTCTCAAGAGAGCAGTGCATAAGCAAATCTATAAATTGTTTTGTTGCAAGGAAGCGTGAGACAGTTTCTCCCAGAACAATGTAAGTCAAGAACAAAACTATTACTTCAAGTTATTACTGCAAAAATTGATTCTATAAAATTATTAATTCATAAGCTATGCTTAATTTTTCATACTGCTTCTACATTTTGACATAGCTTTTTTTTCTTTGTAATAAAGGAAACAAGGTGTATTTTTTTCTCTGATGACTGCACTTTGACTCCACTATACAGACATGTCAGCTAAGTACACACACACTATTTGTGGTCAGTGCTCATATCCTCATCCTTAATTGGAGGCGAGAATTGAAAATCGGGTCCTCTTCTGAACCAGTTCCAAATTTTAGGAAGAATTGAAACGCCTCTATCTCAGTTCCATTATCAGTGCTAAAAAAGGTGAAAAAGAAGATGTAAGACATTGTTTGTGACTTGGAGTGATGGATGGCTTACAGTTGTGTGTGCATTGAAGTTGAAGTAGAGATGTTACTGTAACTTGCAGACGTGCTCTGTTATTGACCTGGCAGTGCTCATTTTTGGGATTTGAGACATTTTAGCAGTTATCAAGGCTGAAAACCTATGTATGTGTAATGGTTTCCTCAATGAAACTAGGTTTGGAATTGAATCTGTACAGAATTGGATCAATAAGCAGAATCAATAATGGCATTGGTATCAATAAAAGCTGATCAATTCCTATGTCTACCCTCTATATGTTTAATGTGTACATTAGACAAAGCATACAGTCAGGAAAAAATGGTTGTGTAAGCATAATACTGGAATATCTAGATTAGAACCAGCAATGCAAGCAATGTTGCTCAATTTGGCATTAGAGCTTCTACTTAGGAATCAACTGCTGTAGGTTTATGAGGTTTTTGAAAGATTTCCCCGTATCAAAAGAAATACGACACCTGCACCACATGTGATGGAATAGAGTCCCAGAGCTTCACTTGGTGGATTTG
This sequence comes from Cololabis saira, assembly GCF_033807715.1. Classification (NCBI taxonomy): domain Eukaryota; kingdom Metazoa; phylum Chordata; class Actinopteri; order Beloniformes; family Belonidae; genus Cololabis; species Cololabis saira. Next base: position 38,367,572 of record NC_084595.1, on the reverse strand, counting down.
GACCAGTGGCAGAAGCAATCTGGTTGTGATTTGAAATTACATAAGAACTTTGAGATGTTTTCTTTTTTTTTTTTTTTTTTTAAGTTTTTAGAAAAATGCTAATGAAAACAAAATAACAAAGAAGAGCGAGTGGTGGTGTGTAATAAACTGTTCAAAGTTGAGAAGCCTCTCCTTAAATGTCCTCAACAACAATTTCTCTCAAAAAATTCCTGGGACGGATACTCGCGCTGTTGGAGGTTTGAGAGGGAGATGAACAGTATATTTGAACCAAACAACACAGTTATGAAGCCATTTGTGTCAAAACGTAAAGTAACTGATCACTGTGTGTTGACGAGAGGTGGGTGAAAGTGGATAAGAGTGTTTTCGAGTCTAGTCCTACAAAGAATCCTCCCGTTACAGCTGAGGGGCCCAAAGTGTGTGATTATTAATTACTCGTGGCTTCCCAGGCTTTGAAAATCAGTAGGGGTGCAGACATCAGATGTGAGGAGGAGGCCTGTCATTACCATCACAGAAACAATGCTCTGATTTGGCTGTCATGCATTTTTGCTTAATTGACCGATGCTATGTTTTTCCTTCATTTTGTGTGTAGGGGGTAAGGATGCCCCTGACTCCCTACTCTTGATTAGGGTAACTTGATGGGCGTTTAGCCTTACCCAGCAAACACTTCCTGGAGGTTTTTGAATGCAAGAAAATTACATTTTAAGTTAATATACTGTATATAGTGTGTGTGTGTGTGTGTGTGTGTGTGTGTGTGTGTGTGTGTGTGTGTGTGTGTGTGTGTGTGTGTGTGTGTGTGTGTGTGTGTGTGTGTGTGTGTGTGTGTGTGTGTGTGTGTGTGTGTGTGTGTGTGTGTGTGTGTGTGTGTGTGTGTGTGTGTGTGTGTGTGTGTGTGTATTTGGCTGGTTTGTTTTTGTTTGCGCAGCTGCAATAAAAGGGGGAGGCCAGGGATCCACAAACCACACGATGGGTGTCCTAATTTGCATAATTAGCTGTTGACACTAACTGTGCCTAATGAAGGCCTATTGAAGTCATTGACCCTTTTAAACAGCTTGTCCCTGGGAATGAGAGCGGAGCTCCTCAAGCAAATGTTAAAACAAAGGGTCTGGTTAATTTCCGACAAAGTCTGTGAAACGGTGCAGAGTCTCAAACTTTCATCCTGGAAAAGGTTATGGCTAAGAATGACCTGTGGTTTCCCAGACTGGGAACCCCACTAGATGTTTGACTTTGCTGTATTCACACTTTCCTGTGATTGGATGGATGGATACCCAAATAAAAGTGTGTAAACAGGAACTCTGATATTATCTTGTGAAAAATACACTTCCATTACCACTTAGCACACCGATCTCATTCTTTTGTACAATCTCATGAATGGATTTATTGATGGCTTTGTAAACTGCACTTATATATTCACAGCACTGACAGAGAAGAGATAAAATTGCTGCTTTTGTTTGAATTAACCAACAATTACTGAATGTTACAAGGTTGTGGATATAACCATCCACTAGTCACTCAAGTGTCCTAAATCTTACATATTCTCCCCACCATATGTCACCTTGGTTCAGGATTTGGAAACATAAAGTACCTTTTTACCTCATTATGTGACAAATTAATACATTTCCAAGGTGACTTTTGAGATTCCTATGATCAACATGTTGACATTATTAGATCTGACAATACATAACTAGGCATATGTCACAAACACACTTTAAAAAGAAGCGAATTTCTTTTTAGCACACTTTAATAACAACAACTTCAGCTCCGAGAGAGAGGGAAAACTGAAATAGCTGGTATTCGCTTTCCTTCTTGTGTTATCTTGTATGAGAAGACTAATGAAAGAAAGTGTTTTACGTGTGAATTTGCATGGTATCCACTTTTGCCAGTGTGTCATTTTTAGTGTTGCATAGACTCTCTTACATATTTATATAGTGTCCAGTTCATTGTAAAAGGTCATTGATGGTCTGTTTCTTGAAAAATAGAAAAAAAAATAAGAATCAAGAATTTTTTCTTCACTTTCCCATCGAGTCATTTAACCATGAGAGAGTTTGTTACTCATATTAGTGCCGATGTGAGTACATGCGTACACTGTTATATTATCGTACAGGCGTAAAAAAGGGTGCCATTTATTGATTCAAACATTTCTGAGTCAGGAAAAGATGATGGGAGTAATCTGGTAACACTGGATATACAGGACCTCAGATTCACAACAGCACATGTGGCAAAACGGCAAAGTAATAATTTAGTCAAAATTCACAATTACTTGGAAAATACAAATGGAAATACAAAGCAAATCCTTTCTGATTCCCTTATAAGAGGCTATAGCAGCCAAACACTGCCAATCAAATGCTGTTGATTAGCCGATTATCAGTGAGTGTGAGCCTCTGGAAAAGCAGACTTTTTGGGACGTTGCTGAAGTGGCGCATTATCTGTTAACACAATTGTGATAAAAATGATCTCAGATTGTTAAAAAAAGGTTATTGGTTCAAAATTAAATTAAACTATTAACCATTGTTAATTATTAATTGTTGCTGCTCATTGCAGCAAAATATTTTTATTAAGAAGTGTTATTACTGTGTTAAAGAGCTACATCTTGTTCAGACTTCAGTTAGCTTGTTACATTTTGAGGCTCATGGTAGAATCAGAAGAAGACTGAAGAAGTATATTTCATTTTGAAGGTTTGCTGGTGTAAAGTCCTTCCTTCCTGCCTGTAATGAAGTTAGGTGCATCACTCAGGTTTGTAAAGTTGTGTCCAAACAAACTTAGACATCTAAAACATTTGGTCATGTATTATTACATGACCAACCTGATAAAGACGTCAGCCATCACTGAAGGAACTCTGGTAAAGATCTCTGTTTCTCCGTAAATCCCTGGGCTGAGATCTGAACTATATCTTTGACTTCTTCTTATTTGTAACATTGCTTTTGTGCAGATGCGATCCAATAAAGCATTTAAAAAGCTTTTGATAGAGCATTCAGATGAGCCAAGTCTAACCCCATTCACTGAAGTAATTACTACTCTCTCGAGGCCCATGTACCATCCCTGTTTTTTGTTTGTAGAACAGAGGGATTTGCTCTTCAAGTCTTCTTTCATTGTCAGACTGCTTTTCTCTTCCCCTCCCTCCTAATCACTCTTGTTTAACAAGGTCACTGAAGATGTTATGAATGATAATTGTGACCAGTCTCATTTTGTCTTACTCTGATTTGAGGAATGATGCACCATGTTAATGTATGGAAGAGTTTCCTCCATCCCATGACTTTATTTTCATTAAAAGTGATTGTACAGTTTGATAACTCTTATCATCCTAATATGCCTCTACACAGATCCCCTTCATAAGCTATGGGATAGGGACGGGGCTTTAATGAGGATTCTCAGAAACGTTGGAATTTCAACATTTTAGCAGGGAGAATGGGGACCCTATATTTGTTTTTAAAGAAAACAAGTCTGTTTTCAGTCAATAGATGGATATATAGAGTGATGCTATATTTGGACAAGCTACAACTGAAGTAAGTGAGACAAGTACCCTCCCCATCCACCCATCCTTTTTATGTCTGTGAGATGGGGCGCCCTGCACCCCACTTGGTCCTTGCACACTAAGTTTGGGACCTTCAAAAGGGGGCCCCTCACGCTTTGATCCTCTATATGGGTGCAGAAAAACATGTTTTTGCTGTACACTGTTCCCAGAAATCCAAACGTTTTGCTGCGGCCATATGCTATTGCAACCAAGCTAATCCCCCTTCCCTACTTGAAGATTGATACAGCGTAATGAGCCCTCAGTGATGCCCACAACCCCTCAGGTCTGTGGCTTCCTTTCCTTCCCTCTGGACGCCCCATAGGGCAAAGTTGTCATTTGTCTGTGAATGCAGCTGCCTTGCCACCACCTCAGTGCTTTCTTTTACAAATAGAGGGTAGAATAAAAAACAGCCCTGTGGGTGGGCCCCTAATGCTGTCACTTTCCTTTTCTACCTAATGTACTTTTCCAGTAAATGCTGCAAAACACACAGTAGCCCCATGGTAGACTCCAGACAGATAAATGTGTTGGGGGGGGGGGGGGGGGGGGGGGTTAGGGTGGGGTTAGCTGTGGCGCAGCCTCGCCTTTCTCTCAGAATGTCAAGTGGACTTGATATTTGGATTTTATTTTTCTTGTAAAGACCATGCCTATCGAAGCTATTTCATCTTCAACCCATTATACTGGTGAACTAATTTCTTACTTAAAAAGAAAAATCCTCATGGATCCTTTACTTTCTTTTCTTAAGACTGTTGATGTTTCATTCTCACAGAGAGGATTATGACCTTATTTAGTGGACTTTTTGTATCTGTACAGTATAATAATTATTTTTCGGAAGGAGTGTGTCCAAATATTTAGCTTGTAGTCTTTAATTTATTAGATTACATTTTTTGGGGGAGAGAAATCCTCTCAAAGAAGAGCACACAGAAATGTGCTATATTGCATCAATGATTTTTAAAGCTATATGCAGTTGTTTAGTTATTTGTATTGATGAGCATACCACATAGTGTGATGGAGTGACATATACAGTACAGACCAAAAGTGTGGACACACTTCCCCATTTGTTTGAATGAGAAGGTGTGTCCAAACGTTTGGTCTGTACTGTATATTGTTACTGAATACATTGTCGGTACATTATGAGACAAGATTTCATCATTGCAATCTAATATAAAGGCTGAGACCTTTGCAACTGCTTTACAAATAGTGTACTGTGTACTCTGTGTTTAATGTGTGTCTTGTGTGCGTATGTGTGTGAACCACAGCAGCGGGTACTTATTGCCACATCCAGATGGTGCTGAAAACAAACAGGGCTACGCTGTAGGACCCCTCAATAGGACCGTCTAGACTGGTCCCTGACCAGACAGATACAGCCTCCCATCAACTTAGTGTTTGTCAGATTTATGGTAATGGTCCTGCAACAGTCTTCCTCTCAGTGACATCAAGATTTACAGCACTGACACCCACCCCCACAGCCACCACACACACACACACACACACACAGACACGCAGACACACACATACACACACAAACATACACTCATATTACATACAGTATGTGTGTGTGTGTGTGCGTGTGCGTGTGCGTGTGCGTGTGTGTGTGTGTGTGTGTGTGTGTGTGTATCTGTATGTGGTTCAATGACGAATAAGGATTTTCAACAGTTCAATTTTAAAATAATAAAAAAAGGAATATCTATTGCAGTAGTTCAAACATTAAGAATGTTGTGTACACATAAATTCATATAAAAATTTTAAATTTAGTTTTTTGTCAAGATGAATTGGCACTAGCCTTAAAAAATGTCATGTGGTACAACCATGATTCATATTAAAATAAATTAATTTCCTTAACATCTTGACATCTTTTTTTTTACAAGTTTTCAGTGTTATACAAAAATGGTTGTTTTTTTTAATGGTCGATCCACATGATATTTCAAAAAATGGACATCAGTCAAACTTTGTTTGTATATTAAGATGGAACTATAAATACAAATGTGTTGCAATCTTATACACTACAAGACACTTGGGAAATCATGCCAGATAAGGCAGAAGATTGATTTAAATACATTTGGAGTGATTTCAAATAAGTTTTCAAAACAAGAGTCCTGGTCGGACAGTCGCACCACATGACATTTTGATGCTTAAAACAACAAAATCCCAAATAACTAGTATTTTTTGTCAAATTCAAGTGAGTCCATATGTGGGACAGGTAGGTCATACATATTGTATTTTTTTTATCCATTTAAACCTTTTTTGAATTGAAAAAATGTATGTATGTATGTATGTATGTATGTATGTATGTATGTATGTATGTATGTATGTATGTATGTATGTATGTATGTATGTATGTATGTATATATGTGTGTATGTGTGTGTATATATATATATATATATATATATATATATATATATATATATATATATATATATATATATATATATATGTAGTACATACATACATACATACATACATACATACATACATACATACATACATACATACAATTGTTACAGCATGACCTTTTCTGACCACAGAGCCTTTTCTTTGAAACAACGTTGTGGAAATGATAATATGTCCATGCCAATATGTATACTAATAAGGCTGAGGGCATGAAGTCTTCCAGTCTTTTCTAAAAGCATCACAATCTCAGTGGGAAAAAAAAGACCCTCTCAGGGTGGCAAAACCACCCAAGCCCCCTCTGTCTTCTCAACAATAGCTTGTGTCAGGGTTTCCTGTTAATCCTCTGTGATGAAGCCTGAGTATTTTTGGGCTGAAGGGGTTTGGGAGCAGGGAGAGGAGGTGGTGCAAGGAAAACAGTGGGCGTGTTGCATTGTTGTGGTTTGGATGTGACTTGGAGATACTGAGCGGTGGACGGTTTAGAGGGTAAGGGCCAGAGGGGAAGAGGGAATACATTATTGGTGGTGGAGTGCAAGTAGAGGACAGACAGAACCCCGTGTATGTGGATTAGAGCGTGGCCTCCTCTTTCATGTTGGCGTTTTTTGGTGGTAACCTGATCTCTGGGCTCTAGCACTATAGTGAGCCCAGTGGGAAAGGCTTCCTGACAGATATCCCGTCCATTCTCAGCCCAAGTGTTTTTCCAAGGCTGCTCCTCTGCCTTTGATCTGGCCTCCTTCTCAACTACACAGGGTCACAAGCTACCATGTCAGCCCAGATAGGGGAGGGCAAACCCTGCAACTGCTTACTGAAAAATTGGAAGTGCAGAGGTTAGGGGGAAATATACTAGTTGTTCCAGTCTGTTTTTAAAAGTAACATCCAGGATATAAACCTGTCTTATAGATCAGATCAGTAAAAGTGCACTTGAGGTTTCTGATGGTCATGCACATTCAGCCAGATTAAACATCTGCTAGTTAGAAATCTTAACTTTTCTTAGTAATCACTTGGCAATCAATAGTATGTTCTGCTAACATCTTCTAGCGTTCCAGGACAATCTTTTCCTTCACTCCTTCTGTTTTTTTTTTGTTGGACAACATCAGTACCTCATTTGCACAGAAACTCACAGTTATGCCAAGTGCAGAACCTGGGGTATGCATGTTTTGCCAATAAATAATTGTGCAATGAGTAACTGCACAGCTAAGGCTTATCATAATCAGTCTCTGTATTTCACCTAAATAACCCCATCCTTGAATTTTGGGCTTTGAAAAGGAATCACACATAAAAATATAACTCAGGGCTAGGCATAAAGTTGAATGTGTTCACACCTTTCATGCATTTTTCTCCTTTTATGTATACGTTGCTGAAACAGTTTTCCTAATACACACTTAATTCTTAAGGACATTTTTAAGGCTGTATTTTATTCCACTTTACGTTGTATTAATTTTCAGTCAAGAGGGAACAAGGAATGGCATAACAGAAATGCAATACTTTAATCTTTAAAGGTATGTGATTAAATATATATGATGCACATTCAGTTACTGTAATTGTTACAGCAGAGCAGCACTTCTCCCACCTCTGTGAAAAAGATTTATTATGTTCCATCAAAAAGCTGGGGGGCGCTCTAACTTCACTCTCTGGCTGTGTGTGTGTGTGTGTGTGTGTGTGTGTGTGTGTGTGTGTGTGTGTGTGTGTGTGTGTGTGTGTGTGTGTGTGTGTGTGTGTGTGTGTGTGTGTGTGTGTGTGTGTGTGTGTGTGTGTGTGTGTGTGTGTGTGTGTGTGTGTGTGTGTGTGTGTGTGTGTGTGTGTGTGTGTGTGTGTGTGTGTGTGTGTGTGTGTGTGTTCCAGTTTGTCTCCTTGTCCAGTCACCTTAGTGTCAGGTCAGTAGTATTGGAGCTCTGAAATGAGGGCCAGACAGACAGAAATGGGGTGAAAGAATTGGTTAGCGGAGGTGATAGGGTAAAGAAAAAGGGAGAGACGGAGAAAGTGGATGATGCTTGAGAATAAAGGGATGATGTGTCTGCAAAACGGTGACAAGCAAATCAGTTTTAAAACAGGGTCTTGCTGTACACACACAGACAAGCAGGCATAATGGGTGGTGGGTTGTTTTGTTGACTCATGTAAGGCACGGTCTACTTCACCAGATGGGATGTTGGAGCTGTCACAGCCAAGGGTTATCTTATTAATGCTTTACAACTCCTATTTCTGTCAAGTATCTTTATAATATCGTGGTTAAATCTGTTGATGCAGATGCATTCAGATTTCACGGCATCAAAAACATTCCACACATCTACGCTGTAATATTCGTGCCTAAATCCTGAGCGAGCAACACAGCTTTCTGAGCACAGGAAAAAAAAAATGTTTAAACACATGTATTTCCATTATTTATTTATTTCAAAGAAGTCCTCAATCTGAGCAAATGGAAATTTATAGAAAATAGTAATTTGCTCTTCACAAATCTCTGTAAATGGTGAACTGTTGGCTGTATGCTAGATTAACATGGTTCAGTGTTACAAGTGTACCAAAACAAACAATTATATTATTATATAACATTATCCAATGGTATGTCACCACATATTTGCTACTCATTTATTTAAAAGAAAGGCATGGAATGAGAGTTTATTTTTGTGTACAGTATGTAAATATGTATGTATATAGACACACTTATACATGTACAGACAGGTATTACACCACACATAGCTGGATGTACACAGTCAAGGCAGGGAATGGGAGTTATGCATCCCAGCGAATAGGTCTGTCTGTGTGTGTGCTTACATGTTGGTGTGTAGGTGATCTATTTCGGATGAGGGGTAATGAATGGCACCTGTTTAGTGTCCCAGTCTGCATGGCCATCATTTCCGAAGGGCAGTTAGTCTTGAATTTCATCAACTGAAGCTACAATCACAAGCCTATCAGATGTTTCTTTACCAAATCCACATTGTGCTTTGTTTTGCTGTTAAGATAGAGGAAAAAAGTAAATACATGTTATGCCTGTGGTAACGCGCACAATTCTTTCAGTGATGTGGTGGCTCTGATGGTGGGTTGAAAAACTTTAAGATGACAACATGTCGGTCTTAATTATGTGTTACGGTGTGAGGTAGAATAAAGGCTAGTGTGGATCTCAGTGAAACAACAGTCTGTAGCTGGTGTGGTAACAGCCAGCCATGGTACGAGTCCAGTGTGTCTACCATGTCTCTCTCACCCCTTAACGAGAATGGCATGCCGTGTAACCCCCACAACCCCTCCACTCACTGTACTGGAGCATACTGTCACCCCCACCCAGCTTCAAAGCAGCAAATAACAACAACAACTAAAGGGGGAGAAGATGAATGAGGATGAATGAATGTGGCCGTCAACCCCTTCGCCCCTTCCCCCTTTGCTCGAGGACTCCCTCCACCTCGCATACGCCCCTCTACACTTCCTTCATCCTTGACAGGCTGCTTTCCTGTATGTCTTTCCCTGCTGCAGGCCTGTGTTATGACTGGGGATGGTGTGTATTACACACATAGCTGTTAGCACGTCTCCTCCGCTGGGACGCCCATATAAAGGACTGTCATTTCCAAAGGTCAAGAGTGAGCCCTACACGCAAGTGTTGTCCCGACACTTGGTCTGGAAAAATAAAAACGGCCTGCCTGCCCGTCCGTGTGTCCTGTGTCTGTCTGTCTACACTGGCTATGACTATCAGAGGCCAGTGTCTTGGATGTCCTCTCTCTTCCTCCTTTTGGTATATCCATTCTAGCCAGGAAGTTGAGATATCCGGCTTATGTAAACTGGCTGCCAAGTGGAAAACTGTTGTTTGTTTTTTTGTGTTCTTAGCTGTTGGAAATCATTCAAGGTAAATTGGCACCATGTACCAGCAATGGGTGTAAAACTGAAGGCAGATCAAGTGTATCTCCTTCCTTTCATGATGATGTGTTAGAGGTATATTGGATTTTTTTTTATATATTTGTTTTTGTTCAAGGGTGCGCATCATTCTGACATCTGAGGCCTTTGATTTAAAAAAAGTTTGCTCGTGTTTGGGTTAAAATATGTTTATCCAGTTTTTATGTACAGATTTCCTTCATCCATAGCTACCAAGTTAAAGTCTTCACCAAAATGTGAAAAATGTGAGTAAAGCATACTAGGTTACCTTATCGTATAGCAGGATTTATGCGTTCTTACACAGATAATAATGATCACATAAAAAGAGATTGAGCCATACCCCGTTCATATTTTTTCCTGCGCATTCCTCAATGGGGGTTTCCCTTTCTCATGTTAGCTCCCCCCCCAGCCCTTGATCTTTCATTAGTTGTAGCTCATTAAGACATCTCCCTCTCCAACTCATCCACCGCTGACCTCTCCTCCAAACATTTTTTCAGACATGAAGCTCTGTCTTTAAAATCTTGCGGCGCTAACATGGGTTTAGTCTTTCCAAACACGGATGGGGTGTAGCTCACCACCTTGTGCCAAGTTTTATCATTGATTAGTTCAAAAATATGCGGAAAGAAAAGAAAGAAACTAACTTCTTAGGTATTTTTAACGTATCAAGTGCATAATGTTGTGAAAAGACTCAAGGAAATCTCAGTGTGCAAAGGCCAAGGCTAGAAACCAAAGTTGAATGAATGTGACCTTTGAGCTCTCAGGCAGCACGGCATGGAAAAACCCTTGTAACTGTGATCAATAAAGCCACATGGGCTCTTGAGTACGTTGAAAAACTATTGTCACTCAACACAGTCTTCGGCTGCCTCCAGAAATGTAACCTGAAACTGTATTACCAAAGGACGCCATATGTCAACTCTGCATAGAAATGCAGTTGAGTTAGAGGGGTATAAATTCATCTCAGATGGACAGAAAGACAGTGGGTATGTGATCTTTAGTCAGACAGCTCCTTGTTTTAGCTTCCTATTGGGAAAACCGACGTCAGTTTAATTGTGCCAAAGATGAGGACGCCTCTCCACGGTGTTATCAGTGAATAGTGCAAACGTTATAGAAGTACACATTAACATTGGTGAATAGGGGTAGCTGTCACTCAGTTGTTGGAAAAATGTTCACATCATGAGTCTACACATGTTACACATGGGTAAGACATTGCACCCTCACATTGGTCCCTATATGATCACTGGTGCTCACTAGTTTCTCTAGCTTACTCTATATATAGTAAGTAAGAAGGGCTGGAGAATGGATGAGTAACTGGGTGGATGTGAAACCACATTAAAAACAGTTTCTGTAGTATGTAGATGAAGTGAAAAAGTCCTGTATAAGTCTGGACCATTTAGCGATATACTTAGATATTTGTGAAGCTCCAACTGATGCAGATATGTGCTACCATCGAGGTGTCTTTGAGGAAGATGAAGCCAGACTGTGTGACTCACAAAAGTGTGGTCTCATAAGACCCTGGTTGTTTATGTTTGACTGGTCTGCCTGCTGCTCAGATACCTCTTCTATTAAGAATCTATAGTATATTATGAAGAGGAGAATCCGATGACCACCATTCAAACTCTCAAACAACCCAAAAGCAGACAGTTTCCTCTTCCAAAACTGCAGTGAATAAATTATAGATTTGCTTATGTTGCTTAAATTCAATGGCCTTAATCAAGAAGGACCTTGAAAATCATTTAATTCGTGCCTGTGTTTCTTTAAAAAAAGTATCAAATGAATAAAAAGAGCAGATTTGACATTTCGTTCCATGTGAGAAAACCTCCAGATTTTTTTCTAGCAAATTAGGGTCAACACTGCTACAACAGAAAGTGCAAAATTATAATAATAATGTTGTTACGTAATAATATAGAAGAAAAACCAGTCCAGGCAAAGCTGGAAGTTTGTTGTGATGCCTCAGTTTGGAATATGCCGTCATGCTGCTATCTATTTTCCTGTCCGACGGTCTCGACAGTTACCAGAGAGTATGAGAGTGAAACCTGAACTAGTCTGCTGCTGTGGTGACTGCGGCTTCCTTCTAACCCACATTTATTACCCCTAAAAATACCATGCGGTTTCCTAAAAGAGTCTGGCTCCTATTCTGTCCAAGTACACGAGGTGAAATTGCATCATGATGGATTATGATTCGTTGACAATTCCATTCAAACCTTCCAGTTTTTTAACAGCGTAACTTTGCTTCTGGATCTTTTTAAGGCAAGTAGTGTAGAGATATTCATGTATTACAAAGGTTGTGGTGCTTTTTAAGTCTTAATACGGACTCCCACATCACTGAGTTGAAGCTAAATCTTACAAAGTTCAAAGTCTACTTTATCTTTTGCCCATTGACAAATTGACCAAAGATAAAGTAGGAGGCCGCCAAATGTCACCCATTAGAAGGCTTCAAAGTGGACGCCGAGGGACTGTGTCATTCTTTTAGTCTGGTATAATTTTCATTTTAAGCAAAAGCAGCCTGGTTATGCCCTAAATTATATTATTCTCATTTTCATAAAGTCTAGACAATCTGCAGACAGTTAATCAATAACATCTAAGAATAGCAGACAGTTTGTGTAGTTCATTTTTTCTTCTTCTTTTAGCTAGACATTTGTCCCATCGTTAATTATAAAAGTTTAATAGTAGATTTAATAGGGAAGGAATTCTAGTTCAAAAGCTTCCACAGATGTCTGATTGTATGTTATGTTTCACTTCCTGTTGAGTTTATATGTTAAATACAATATGTAGCTCAACTGTTTGTGTGGATGACGGAGATTTATGGAAGGTGTCTTCATGGGGCAGAGGGATTTGAGCTCAGTCTCAGTGACGCAGCACACCGGCTCTGAAATCACTGAGTGTGGGAGATGTAAGGGAAGGCATGTTCTCAGGTAAGTAAAGGGCTTTTTGACATATTTATTTTTCTCCTGTGAGCCTTTTGACCAGCTTTCCTCGTCAATCTTAGGCTGTCAGGGAGGGCCAGAGGTGGGAGCTGCCATCTCTGTCTCTCGCTGGAGCTGCTGTGTACACGGGGACCCCGGGGTCAGGCCCTGGAAGCTCATTCACTAAGATTTGTGAAATCCTTTCTGTTTGCTCCCACACGGCTCCCAATGAGGCAGCAATCTTCCGCGTTGTCTTTGTTGTCATGCACTCCCATGGGGGTGACTAAATAAATATTCCAACTCCCTGTGGCCTCACTACTTCATCATTTCTTCTATCTCTTCCGGTAGCAGCCCCTTTCGGCCACTATTTCATCAACTTCAGCTCAAAGGACTGACAGTCTTGTACAGAAATTTAACTTATTTAACATTTAACTTACAGCCTGTGGCATTTAGAGGTAGCAAGGGCAGAAGTGAGTAGGAATAAAGAGCTGGTATCCCCTAATCAAACAAAGTTTGTGTGTTCAAGCTCATCTGACACAATACAATTTTTCTGGAGAGGAGTACGTTTACTACCTAAGCATAGGAAGAAGCTACATTAATCCACTCGTCTGATCCGTTCCAACCAGTTTGAAAGAAGCTATAGTTTTATCTAGTTGGCAATTTGATAGACATTTGCTCATTTTCATTCATCATTATCTTTAACCTAAAGCAGCCAGCAAATTATATCTACTTCAGCCCAGTGCGATTTAAATTTTTTTGTTCAAAATCTTTTGTTGATGTTCTTCTACTGGAAATGTAATATACAGGGTGTGTGTGTGTGCGTGTGTGTCTGTGTGTGTCCACCTTGCCTTGTCCAGACCGGTTCCTGCTCTTCTAATAAAAGAGATCTCTCTTTAGTTTTGGATACTGATCTCTCATTCACGGTTCACACTGCATTTGCTTCTTAATGTCTCACAGCAGGCCCTTGGTCTCAGGCTGTGATTCATGGAGTGACAGGCTTGCCTTCAGCCACCATAAGGGCCCGATCAGACGGGGCCCAAATGCAGACAAAAACATGTTGCACCAGTGTTTATTTGTGCTTACTTAAACTCCCTTTTTGATCATTGTTCTTCTTATCTTGATTACATTAAATGAAAAAAATACATCTTTCTGTTTACAATTTTTATTTTTTTTTATTCTCTGCATTGTTTGGCATTACATATTTCTTTAAACTGTATTAATCAGTTCAAAAATACATGCACATTTGAAAGTAGAATAAATGTTTTCAGTGCAATGTAGAATCCTCATCATTTTCCGCTACTCCTTTAATGTACAACTAAAACTTTCTCTCCTCCCTCTGCATTTGTCTGGCTTTACAGTGATTGCTTTGTTTGCTTTGTTTTAGTGTTTTCGGGCACTGTGCTGTAAAGGACCCCCTCCGCCGAGACCAGAATATGATGTGGTGTGCATTGGGCTAACAGGTGCTGGAAAGACCAGCTTGCTCTCGCGCCTTTGCAGTGAGGGCGGCGACAGCATCGTTCCTACAACAGGTATATGCACATCACATACTGATTGTTATATATACGACACTTTTCTACGCAAAAAGTATGTACACTTTGAAGCAACGGCCCAGCCATGCCAGCCCCCTCTCCCATTTCACGGATTCCTGAAATACAGTATGTCTTAGCTTTTCTTGTGCTTCGGATTAGGATCACTGAAATGTAATAATGTCCAGGTTTGACAGCTTTTTCAATAGAAGTAAGAATGTTCTCGCTCTGCACTCAGTGTTCATGCCAATATGGATATTAGGAGAGCACCAGCCAAAGCGTAGTTTCTTTTCTCCAGCTAACTTCAACACTCTTGTTAAGAATGTCCAGAAGACCAGGAGGCTTTTGTTTTAATACATAATTTTCCTGGTAGTCAACACTGCTTTCCTTATATGCAGCACAGTCCCTCAAGAACACTGGCATTCCTCTCTCCTGCTTTACAGTTTGACAGCAGCAATGTTGAGCTGTTGCAGAAACGCTATTTAAGATTTAGTCTTTGTCCAGTAGAAGCTACATTTAAAGCAATTCCTAAATATACTGTCCATAATTGCAAGTGTTTATGTGTTTAAGCTTTGAAGCCTGGTCTGCACATGCTGCTGAGCAGCCCTAAACCTTATTTAAGAGTTATTTTTGTAAACGTCTCCGAAATTAGAGCTAGCTGTCAGCAGTGCCTGTGTCTTCCAACGTGTAAGGAAACAGGGAACCAAAAAAGGGAAACTCACCTGTTGCTTTCGTAACTTCATAATTAATGCTTTTGCTCAGTTGGAATGTGCTTAAAACCCATACCTGGAAATTAATGTAGAGGTTGGGAAATTCATTATCATCGTGTTTCTTTGGGTTGTTTTTTTTTTTGGCTTTTGCATGTGTCCTTCCATCTGTCAGTGTTGTTGGGAAAACGCTTTCCACTAGGATAGCAAAGCGTAATTTGCGCCAAATTAAATCCCTTTAGAGTGTTTCATTACCCGTTCCCATTATTTTAAGTACCCAACTCCAGAAACAAACCACAGGCTAACACTTATGGCATTAGCCCTTTCATCCATTATAGTCAACAAAGAGCTAACCACTTTTTTGTTTAGGTTTGCTTGTTTTTCTGTTTTGCTAACCAAGACCACACAGTCGCTTTTGTGTTTATAACAAAAATATGTTGTCAGTCCTCTGTGTTCACCAGCTGTTGGTGTGGAAAACTTACACCAAATATCCCCAGGAAACCTGATGATGAAACTGATTTTTAAAGTTGCTTTTTTAATGTTTTCAGACAAAAAGAAACACTGCCAACATTCCTATAAACTGACTCTCATCACTCCGGACAATTGACTGAAACACACTTACTTTATATCAGTGTAATGATGGATTTTTAATTTTATTTTTTCCTCTCAGGTTTCAGCATCAAAGCAGTGCCGTTTCCAAATGCCATCTTAAATGTTAAAGAACTTGGAGGTAAGAAATGCATGCTGAGTCAGTCTTTAAAGGCAAAGAATCACGACTAAATCAAAAATACTGAAGTGCAATTTATTACATGATTACAAGGATATTTACTTTTATACATTGTAATTCTTTGTTTCTTGTTTTTTTCAACCTTATTTGATGCAGCATTCAGATTTTCAACAGTTTGTTAGGTAAAGTAGCGAGCACTGTGTGTCAATTCACTGCATGATTTACTTTCAGTTAACCACTGATGTTGGACAGTTTTGCTCCTATTGATAAACCTTGTTCTTTTGTTATTAATAATTAAAAAAGAGCAACTATTCTCTTTTTCCATAATGTAGTTAAGTGTGTAGTTCAGGGATGCTGAAGTATACAGTATTTGTTTTTGCCTCCAGTAGTAACACCCACTTTGATCACGCACGGCCAGGCAAACATACGTCAGACCCTGTTAGTGTTTTTTGAAGTGTCTGTACAATCTGCACCCTCTTATTCCTGGAAATGTCCAGCACTCTAGGAAGCTGTTTTAAAGTTCAGATGAGGGAGGCTGAAATACATGCGCAGAACAAATGAAGCGAGAGTCGTTAAAGGATGATCTCTTCTGCACACGGCTCAAACATGCAAACACATCTGTTTTGTTCAGAGTTAAAATATTATTCTACTGTGTACTGTAGGCACATGACAGGTGCAGTGCATATTCTTTCAAGGGTCTCTCTTCTGAGCCTTCTGAAAAGATGAAACTCTCACTCACAGCTGCACAGACATCATACATACACAAAGAGGCACTGGGGGACCACCAACCAGGATGCTACCAAATTTGGGCATAGCACATTAAGGGGTTTTCAAAAGCGGTTTTACTGGATTGGGTCAAGGCCAGTCTTGCGTTGGTAACATTATTGTGGTTGGAAAAGCACTTGTCTCACGGGTGACACAATTGATTTAGAGTTGTTGCTGTACGCTGCCAGCCACCACAGTTAAGAAAGATGAAATCTTTTCTCTGTTTCTCTTTGCCCCCTACGTAGACATTTACTTCCCTGCTCTTTTTCTTCCACATGAACATAGCGCAAGAATTTGAGGGATTTATGGCGCCATCCATGCATTTGCAAGGGTAGAAAGAAGCATCTGAAACACACATGAGATGCAGCTACTTCCTACTTTTTACTTCCAGTACATTGTTGGTTTTACATTTTCAGTCTGACTTGAAATGTTGACTAATTTTGCTGTATGAAGATGCACACTTTTTTATCTTCAATTCCAAATGTATATGACGTAAATGTGGAGTCAAGAGAGTTGGTGCTCTTGCGTAATGTCCCACCAGCAGGTTTTTACAACGAGCCCCTCGGATCATTTTCCGATTAAAACAGACTCTTTCTGCACAGTTTGTTACTTGCTCAACACTTCCCGTTTCTGTCAGTATTCTCTCTTCCTAGCCCTGTCCCAATGGCTTTAAAACAAGCAAACATGCCTGGTTTCAGTTTTATGTTTTGCACGGCATCAATGATGCAGAAAAATGACAAGATGTGACGCACAGACATAAGTATTCATGACCCCGAAAACTTTATTTTACACAATACCTTTGTGGCTTGTTCTCTTTACCCAGCCTTGACTAAAGCAAGGCAGGAAGCACCTATTGAGGAGTGTGAGGAAGTGAAGCTCTTTCTGTTTGTCTCCTTCCTGTCCCACCAGACAGACCCCTGAATGTTAATGATCTATTTTTTATCTACGCTCACAAATGTAAAGACCAATAATATGTAAGTTAAGTTCTTCTCTGAATGTGATGGCTTTCTTAGGTCACTTGCTCTTCATGCTCTTCGTGGCTTTTTTCACCTTTGAAGGACGGATTGTCTGCAGCTTTTAGCTCCTGCAGGTGTGTAGATTTGGAGCTGAAGTCATTTTTTTGGGAAACTGTCTAGGTTTGCTCCTGTTTGACCTCATGCCCGGACAGTCTGTCATCTTATCTTTCATCACGGCTTTCTTGAGTCTCTTAATCCGTTCTGGCCCAATGTCCGCTGTAGCTGCAGGAGCTAAATTTGCGGTTGTTGATGCATGATGTAGTTTAATAGGTGATACGCTGTTGTCGCAAGAGACAGCCAGGGCGGGAATCCAAAGTTACTTTAGCTGGTTTTTGCCAAACAGCTAGACTATGCTTTCTGAAGTAAACATACTGTATCATCCATCCATCCATCCATCCATCCATCCATCCATCCATCCATCCATCCATCCATCCATCCATCCATCCATCCATCCATCCATCCATCCATCCATCCATCCATCCATCCATCCATCCATCCATCCATCCATCCATCCATCCATCCATCCATCCATCCATCCCAGGGTCATGGGGTTTGCTGGAGCCGATCCCAGCCCTCTTCATGTGAAACGCCGGGCTGGACCCAGGCCAGGGCAAACAAACAAATTATAGAATAGCATACTGCTTAAAAAAAACAACAAACAAACAAAAATGTGTAAATATTTGCTTTTTTTAATTGGGCAGTACATATGAAGTCATATGAAACTTACTGACACATTCTGAAATTCCCATTTCTTGTTTCAGACTCTTATTCTGTTATTTAATGGCAAAGTAAGATGGATTATTGCTCAAACTGTGTTTTATGTGGAAGAAGAGAGGGGTTTAAGTTGAACTGTAGGAGCAACCTGGGAGAATGTTGAATTCAACACATCTGGCATGCAGAGAAGTCTTGCATATAGAGGAGAGCAGGGAGTGACCCCAGCGTGATACTTGGAGTTGGATCAGAAACCATTTCTCCCCCCCATTAAAATGTCCCAGATTTTAAAACAACTGTCTGCCTGACCCATAACTGTTACCTGTGTTGTCAGGACAGAAAGCATCTCAGATGCACCTTTTAATTCTACTGTGTCACATATGATTCAACGCATAGGCTGTTATTTAAATCGGGCCATATGTTGTCTTGAACTTGCACAACATCCCGGTTAAAGTAAGTCAAAGCACATTTTTTACACTTGAAGTCTGTTTTACTGTATTTTGCACCAGTAACTATACCGATCATGCATTTGCCTCTGAGTGCTTCCAAAGTGCACATAATGCTTAACCTACTGAACACATTGTGTAGACATTGAGCATCAGAGCTGCTGCTAATGCTGCTGTGTAGATGTGCTGCTCGTGCTGTGCTTTCTGAGTAGACACCATGTAAGGGTGGCTATGCATTTTTAACTTGCTCTGCCTTGAATGCACTGGGCCAGATTGTCAGAAGTGTAAGCTCTCTGTTAAACGGAAGGTCCAACTAAGTCTATATGCAGCCAGCCCTGATGTACGATGTTTGTCTCACTCATACATTTTTCATTGTGGTCCCTGCTGTCTTCATTTAATTTGTGTTCCTTTTTTAATCTTCACTAGTGGTTTCTGTTTTTGGCTTTCTGCCTTCCATACCTTTTCTGTACATTTGCCACTACATTCTATAATATTGCAGACAGGACTGGTCTGTCCTGCCGGTTTCATCATGTAACTGAACTATTTCTATGGACTTTTAGTTGAACAATGAAAAAAAAATAGAAAATTTTTAATGGTTAGATATTTATCTGTTTTTAAATAATAATTTCAGAAAGCTGTACAGTTTTTTATATTAATTTTTATATTAATCTGCAATTAATCTGCAATAATGTATTTTTTTAATTTATTTTTTAATTTGTTTCACAATTGAGAATTTTTCATCTGGAGATGTTTAGTCCGACAAGGATTTGCTACTCAGCTGGTGTCAGTTATAAGGATTAGGTGGGAAGGGCACCTCTGGTGGTGATTGTGTGTGTGTATATGTGTGGATGGTGATATGACGTCAAGTCTAGACGGGCAATTTCACAGTGTGCATTCACGTCAGGCAGTGACAGCTGATAAAGTGGTTCTAATAATCACAACGCATTGCTGTTCTGTAGTTTTGTAGCTGCGATTAAGAGTTGTAGCTTTTGACCTGAAGTAGAGAGGAACACATTTACTCATTTAAATAGATTAAATATTTTAAGATTATAAGCTTTTGTTTGTAAATGATACTGTGTGTTAGTGAATGATATCACTGATAAATGCATGCAGGATGTTTTGTGCATGCACTGTCTAAATATGATGGACCTTTATAATCAGGAACCTGCCACTGCAACCCCACAAGACAAGCAAGATCCTGTAACAAAGCAGGGCATTTTTCAAATACCTTTAACAGGAAAAGAATGACAAAAGCAATGAATAGTATTATCACATGTCAAATATGGCTCCTAATATAATCATAAATCATTACAGTATTTGTCAGTATGCGCAGCAGGAAAGCGTTTTCAACTATGAAATAATTTGGAAAATGTCATTTCGGTTTATCGTGGTGATAGTTGTTGATGTTCTGAGGAAACTAGTGTAACTAATCTTAGTCTGAGGCCTCGTTCAGGGATATCCTCTTCTTTGATGTATTTTTACTCGTTGAAATTGATGGAATGGTGTATAACGGGCACAGTGAGCTCAAGTGTTAGTATCTTGAGAGGACATTAGTGAAACCAGTTCTTCATGTTCAAATTGCTAAAACATTCAAAAAGTGTTTTTGAAGTTGCAGTTGCAAAATCTCATTTCAAGAACAAAGAAGACATCCACATGTGCATTCATGTTGCATATTTATGTACACATAGGCACAACCGGTTATACTTCAAGAAGGATGTATAACATTTCATATAATGTGGGAATTAATCACTACATTTCCAACCAGTCCCATTAATTAACTTTAATCAGCTGTGCTTATCACAGTGTAGGAAAAAAGCACACACCATGCAGAGGGGACTTCAAATGGCAAGGAATTAATATACACCTTAAATATTTCAAAATGCAGATTTAAAAGAAGAAAAAAAAACTTTTATTGAAAATGATTTGCAAATAATAAAAAATACATTAATAAATAAAAAATAAAAAAATACATACAAAAATAAATAAAATTTAAATAAAAAAAAAAATACAAAAATTAAAAAATGATTTGCATTAATGAGAGGCATTTATGCAAAGCATCACACAGGGGTTATTTATTGAAAAGCACACACAGCTGAGATGACAGGTTGATGTGTTTAACAACAGCTAAGGTGTGTTCCACGTCACTCAGGCCCCCGCTCATTCCTCAATAAAGTTCACTGGTTTTATTACTTGAGCTTCCCTGACTAGTCTCTGGCTCCCTTCCATTGCAGTATTGTTGCTGTTTTGTTCAGAGAGAAAACATTGTCTGCTTTTTGTTAGGTTGACTTCAAAGGCGTGATTTTTGTTTCACTCTCAACAGCGGGAAGGAAAAAAATTAGAAAAGCTATTAACACATTGTCTGGTCAAGGTGAAAGCCACACAAAAAAAACTATACAGTTGGAGGGCATATCTTAGGAAAGTGTTATTTTGTTAAGTGTAATTTTACCGTTAATCTGAAACCATACCCGTTGATACTCGAACAAACTGAAGAAGACTCGGCATTAGTCTCATTTAGCCCACATGGAAGTAGAGACCAGCATGTTCTCAACAAAGCTGAAGAGTCATCACATGCTGTTTGAGTTTGTGAATAGATTTTCAAATATTACTGTAAAACACTCCACTGTTTTAGTACAATGTTTTATGGTAAAACAGAGGTCCAAAGCAAAGGAATCTGTTTTTAATTTCTGCTGTTATTGGTTACTTAAATCTTATTTAATTCATGTTGTCATAATCACAACCACAAACATCAGTGATGTCAAAAAAGGACGAAAAAAAAAAGGAAAATTAAAACAAAAAAACAGTCACTTGAGAATTGAAACCACTTATATTTACATTACAAAGATATGTCGGACCCTCCCACTCCTTCCTATTCCTGCAATATTGACATTATTTATACACATTTATAGGAATATCCTCCCACTGTTCTCAGCTAAATAGGCTAGTATGCCAGAGATATCCCGGAGGCTCCAACATACACATGGATATAAATTAACACATTTGTTGCTACCCTTCCATTAAAGAAAGAGAAACCCATAATAATAAATTAAATAACTTAAAACTGATACATGATAAATTACTCCAAAGCAATGTAATTTATGGCCAAAGGTGAGGTGGGGGGTTGGGGGGTGTTGGTTAGTCCATGGGACTCCAGAGGCAGCAGACCTGAGGAAATCTCAGCTGCAGGAGTGTGGTGAGGCCATGGTGACTTTTGATCGGCTCCCAGTAGATGCTGGCTAAACGGCACTTATGTCGGGAAACCAAGTGTTTAACCAAAACTGTGTGTAGTTGGGCTGCAGTGCTATTGACCTTGACTGTGGATGCTGTGGAAGCAACACAATGAGCATCTTCTCAATGTCAATAACAGGTCTTCCAGGGAGGAAGCTGAGTCTGTGAAGTGTGGGCTGGGGTTTCCTGTTAATGGGGTGGAGGTCACTGAGGTAGTCGATTCGCTCCATGATGACAGGGCTCTAAGGATGGATGACATCTGCCCTGAGTTCCTCAAGACTCTGGATGTCCTTGGGGTGTCTTGACTGACATGTCACATTAGCAGGTATCGTGTGTGGTGCCTCTGGATGGACAGACTGGGATGGTGGTCCCACTATTGAAGAGAGGGGACTAGAGAGGATGTCCTCCCAGCCTTTCCACTTTAGTCTATGTAGGGGTGCTAAAGAAATTTGTTTAGGTTTGTGTGTGTGTGTGGTGGTGGGGGGTAGGAATGGGCGATATTTTACCGTTCACGATATACCGTCAAAAAAATTCCCCACGGTAAGAATTTGTCATCTCGCGGTAAAAACAATAAATTCCCGTTGATGACCTTTTTGTGTAACAAACATGGCGGAAGGCGGATCTGAGAGCGAGGAGCTCGTTGTTAAACGAGGCTCCAGCTCCATTAACCGGAACTGGTTTGGATTTAAAAAGAGTGACGAGGAGCAAACATCATCTATTATGTGCAGAGTCTGCAAAAACAGAAGGGAATGGTTGTTACATTTTGATATAACATTTAACTATTACGAAAAAAAATTACAATAGTATCTAATTTGTGGCATGTTCCAACCACAGGTTAATTTGCCATTTTATTTATATTAGAAGAGGTCATCACTGATAGGATTTTATTTTCAGTGAACTTTTATTTATTTGTCCTGTTTCTTTATTTATCAGGTTGTATTTTTTTCTACTTTGTGATTTTACAAGCTAAGAAAACTTGAACGACGATGGTACTTTTGCTGTTATCCCACTGTTTAAGCCTTGCAGTTTGAATAAATGTTGAATCTGTTCTTACATTTCAAACTTGTTTCATTTGAGTCATTACAGTTTTGCAGTACAGGTGTAACTCATTTAATTGGTTTTTATTAATTCAATTTAATTGGTGTAGTTTAGTAGCATTTTGTATTATTTTAGAGCAGTGATTTGGGGGCTCCAAAGACTGAATGTGGTGATAGATTTATAGTTACAAAGGTGGAGTTGAATTGGTATTTTTTTTATCGTCATTTTTATCGTTATCGGGATAAATGCCAGAAATTATCGTAATACATTTTTTAGTCTATACCGCCCATCCCTAGTGGGGGGGGGGGTAATAGGAGTTTGCCCTGTTGGAGAAGGCATTTATAGGCATAGGCATATATAGAGTTCCTCAGTGAAGCCCAAGCTGTCTAGTTTGTTGACCTTATCTCTGCTTCTCGTGGATGATGTGGTCCTGCTAGTGTTCCCGGGCTTTGATCTTTCGCTCTGACTGGAGAGGTTTGTAGTGTGAATCTGTGGGGATGACACTCAGTAACTCCAAATAGGAGGTTATTGTTCTTGATCAGAAAATAAATCTTTGGGTTTGGGTAGGGTGCTGCCTTAGGCCAACAACATATCAAATCAAAAATGTATTATGGACAAGGACAGTTGGTCAAAGTGCCTTTTAGCAGTTGATTGAGCATATGCAATAAATCCTGTCAACAAAGTATCACAGGTTTTTATTTAATACAATTCTTAAGATACCGGGCTGGTTGGTGTTACTGGTTGACTCGTCGCCTCTTGTCGTATGGAAGCTAAAATTCCTTGTTGCAGTGTGAGTCCCCACTTTGCTGGTCTTTGCTGCAGGTCATCCAAAGTTGTTTTTTTTTTTTCTCTTTCTATTTGAAACACATTTATATATTATTATTTTATGTTGTATATTAAATAAGTAATAACACTCTTTACTTCAGCATCATTTACTGCATAGACTTGAAAAGTGTTTCTGCATGTTTTTTTTTGGGTGAGATAGAGGACAGTTGGCCTCAGCAAGGTGTTGTCCTTTAGTTCCAATTTCTATCCCTTAAGCTCCTGACAAAGTTACACAGATGGTCAACCCATAAAGTCTTTTCAAAGTATATTTCTTTAAAAAAAAATGTAGTTTTACGTATGAACTCAATATAAATTGTTTATACTTCTGTGTAAGCGTTCTGTACGTTACGTAAATATGAAAAAATTAACATACATAGGCATCACTGGATAACCTATGAATAACGTTACACAAACACAGGTGGAAAGTCGGCACGAACAAGAACGAGCCTGCATCTGACAGATAATTTTGTATAATTCTTTAACAACTCACACAGGCATTAAATCTATCATAAAAAAGTAAGAGATACTAATTTCTTTGGCGAATGACAGCCTCACGGGACAGTTATGCAGTCCAGTCACAACACATGTTTTACGATATTTTATACTGGCGGTAAGTTATTGCTCTCTCGCCAGAATAGCTTACACTGTCGCTCCTTGCACCTAAACTTTGAACCAACAGCTTAATATATCATGTCAAGCCAAGGGAAATGGCTGTTGAAAGCTCCCGTTGCAAATGTAATCACACCATGTTTGACAACACATTTCAATGGCTTCATTGCAAAGAGTTCATATTTTGTATGTTTGTTCAGGCATTTTCCAAACTTGAGTCATGTCTACGTTTATTCATCATATTAGACTCGGTTACATTCATTCAGTCTCAACTCCTACAGAGAATGAATGAGGTAATAAGTCTTTCATTTCATGGTTCATTACTTGATACAATTAGTAAGAGAACTGACTTTCACTGTGATGCTATTTTTACCTCTGCTGTTGCACTGTTGCTTTTGGGCTGCTCATGTCTTGCAGTCATGCATATGTATTAAAAAAAAACAACGTGTTTGTTTGTTTTTGGAAATGTTTTTAGAAGACATAAAAGTATAAAATATAAGAAAAACAGAGAGTGAGAAATCCAACTAAAGAACTACGTTTTTTTTAAAAGATGTACTTACCTGATTAATGATATTTTGTAGCATGCACCAAGAACTATGACATCATGCTCAGAATCCCCCTTTTCAGACCAATAGGTGGCAGAAGTTGCCAATGAGATCTGCAGAGACATCCCAGACATTCCACCATTTCCAGGCAAAGATGAAACTTCCTAAGCAATCTCTCAAGTGCCACTTTGTCTGATAGCTTTTCACTCCAGTGAAAGGTGTGAGTAGATCGACTGGGGAAGCAAACGAGGAAGGGAGGGAGAGTCATGAGTGAAGGGAGGTAAATGTCAGAGAGTGCCGCGTGATGTTTAAACATTTGCTTGCCTCTCAGTTTGTCACTTCTTGCCAATTTTAATAAGAAATCAATGCACAAGTTTACAAAGACAGTGAGCTCACCAGACAGAGCAAGGTTGCCTTAGTCAGATTATGCTGCTTTCTCTGAAAGCATATTAACGCACTTACACACGCAGTGTGTCAGAACACTTTGTGGTTGTGTAGTTACTTTGCGGACAAGTTTATTAATCATGTACAATAAACAGCCAATTAATGTAAAACGTGTTTTGAGGTGGACACCATTAATTTCAGACGACCATAGATGCACAAAACAACGTGTGTGTGTGTGTGTGTGCGTGTGCGTGTGCGTGTGCGTGCGTGCGTGCGTGTGTATATATATATATATAATTTCTATATATATAATTTTTTTGGAAATGCACAATGTGTTCCTGTTTAAAAAGTCACTTTTTATCAGTTTGAAAGTTGGACAGTGGCATCAAGTTGGGTTTTGTTGATTACAACAGATTTCCGTCATCAGAAGAGAGAAATTAGATCCTCAAATGCAGAGACTGGAGTGACGATATTTCTCATAAATGTTGGCATTAAATATGTAACATAAATGCATACTGATCGCGAAGAAGAGATTCAGATAGGTACGTTTGAAGTGTCAATTCTTGAATGTCAGACAAGATAGTTAACCAGACTCATGAAGCCTAGCTTTCTTTGTTTTTATTTAGATTAAATTATATTTATGATTAGTATTATATACTAATTGACATAAGCAGATGATGTACTGTTCGTGAAACAGCGAGTCAAGTCTCCTGCTGAGCATTTCCATTTTGGAAGTTGGCACACTGCTGATGGTCTTAAATTGGATTGAAACTGCCAAGGATCAAGGATTTAATCCCGTCACCTTATCTAACATTAGCATTTACCAGCACATTATTAGCTGAGCGCTAAGTAGTCAAGCCAAAAGCTCATATTATCTGTGTACAGTCTTTGATTCAGCGGAGTTTTAGAGCCACTCATTCTTGTGTGTGCACGTGTGTGTGTGTGTGTGTGTGTGTGTGTGTGTGTGTGTGTCTGCTGATAATGGCTTCAATCCAGTGTGCGTCTGCACTCCACTGTTCTTGGTGTGTGTTCTTTCTCCATGTCACACGGAATTATGACTCCAGAGGCGCTCGGTATGTCGGCACACTGGTTGGTGTATCAGCACACCAAGTGGCTCCATGTGTTTTCCTCTGTGACTGCGATCTGTCCCACCGTGGCTTCAGTGCGATTCCGTCATTGGAAAAAAAACACACACACACACACACACACATACACACCTAGCGGCTGGGCAGTGCAGAGGCTTAGTACGTGGAGTAGAGCACAACAGTCAGCAGCAGAGACACACACATGGGAAACAGAGAAAAAATGGGTAAACTAAATAGGGAATTAATAAAAAAATTCAGTAGTGACCTACGGCAAACTGTTCTGCATGTGTCAACTGTATCCACAGCAACAGAAGATTTGTGAGACCCTTTCGAAGCGCGGGATTTTATTGAGTTAAGATACACTTTGGAATGGAAGTTAAAGCAGCCACGTCATGATTCCTCTGTTGTTGCTGGTTGATTTTTGCAGCGGTGCTAGTGTTATGATCTGCATACCTCCCGAGAACTGCACCCCCCCACTGCACAATGCTCAGCACATGTGTACAGGCAAAAACACATGAATTCAGCATACATCCATTCTTAAACATGTTGCATTGCCACATATACAATATATATTCAGTGCCTTTAAACTCAATAACATTTTATTAATGCCTAAAGGGAAATTATATGTTGTAGGAAGTTTGATTATCTTACTTTCTTCACATAGTCATTATACATAGATTGTTATGGCTGTGAGCAGGGGGGATCTCCTGTATCGGTAAGTGTTGGAGGGAATCTAAAGAAGCCTCCGGCTCAAGACACTGTTGTTGAATCACTGACTTGTGAAGATGATGGTCTGATTGTCCATTATGTTTCACGTTTTATGAACCATAAGTCTTTGTTCTGAAGCCCCTAGACCGGATTGTGCAGTCTTATCTAGGACCAGATAATGTCGTAACACAATTCTAGTGTACACACAGGCCTGGAAAAAAATAAATAAAAAATCAAACACAAAAATCAGATATAGATCACTTCAGCCTAGCGGTGTGAATGCAGTTTCTTCTTGTTTTTCTCCATCATCTTACTATTAGCATTGGTATGATTGTTTATCTAGTGTGTGGGTGTGTGTGTGTCCTTCCATCCATCTACCGGTAAATACAATCCTTGTCTATCCAGGTAGTACCCAATTTAATCTGATAATAATTCTAAAGTCGGAAAAATAAGTAGTGAAGAAAGCCACCTGATTGCATATTCATCTTGAAAATCTCTTAAGATTAAAAAAAGAAAAGAAAAGCAAACATAACAAAGGTAAGATCTTATCGTGAGGTCTAGTCTTTAAGTAACATGTATGAGTTTATCCCCAACCCTCAGAGTGGGCTTTGCAACTCTGATCATGTTTTGTTGGTTAAGCATTCCCGTATACTGTATATCTTATATTATTTCAACCTTTTTTTCCTCAGCTTTGTCTTGCTTCATCTTGACTGTAAAGTACTGAAATGTACTTCCAGTTTTGATACCTGCTGGGCAGAAGTTCTACTGCAGCCCTGATACTCCAGCAAGCAGCAATGTCTCACACTTAAACTTCATTTGCCTAATCGTCTCTGCACCTTCAGCTTCAGCGGAGATTCAAAAGACCCAGGGCTGTGATGATGTTTTAGCTGCCTGAAAAGACTTAAGGGTGTTCTTCGGCTTTTTCCATATGGAGAAACAGTGTATGGTGAAGTCATCTACCACCAAGGTGAAGGAGGGTTACTAAAATTCAACTTCTAAACCTGCTTCTAGTTTATGGAAGAACTGTAATTGGTGAAGCGGTTTAGTAGAAGTCCACAGCAGTCGAGAAGTGTAATTCTTAATCCATCATATTCATCCAGTGCACACAGTGGTAGGGTGTACAGGGAATACAAATTGTGTTTGACCATATTGAGTGTTATTGTCTAGTTTTGATATTTTGATTTGATTTGATTTGATCTTTATACATCTTGAACAAAACAATAAAAAAAAAAAACACACCATACATCAACAATAATAATAAAGCACAACCAGTTTTGTTCAAGAAGGGACAGGAAGAAGCAAATGCTTATCTAGTCCGGCCCCTTCTTGCAATATAAGAGTATCCGATATATAAAAGAATAATAGTAGCAATAATAATAATAATAACAACAATAATACAACAATACAACCCTTCTTCTTGACATATAAAAGTATGTCAATATAAAAGTAATTAAAAGACATGTGAATCTATTATAAAAGTAGCTAAAACGAAAGGCATCAAGCAGAGTAGAGAAGAAAAAAAAGTCAATGAAAAAAAAAAAAAAAACAATCACCATAATAAAAGTAGCTAAAAAAGAAAGAAAAGCATCATGCACAGAAGAAAAAAAGACAATGAAAAAATAATAAAATAAAAAATCATGGTCATTATAACATCAATTGTTGGTAGTTCAGTATGAGAATCTGCTTATAGCAGCGTTTGAATAGCCTGATGTTCTTGCAGACCTTCACACTTTCATCAAGATTGTTCTAGAGTGTTATACCATACACTGAAATGCACATCTTTTTCAATGTAGTATGAGCCATTGTCTGTTTAAAAGTGTGTTTATTCCGTAAATCATGAATACCATCTGTTTTCCTAAATAACGTTTGGATGCTTGTATTCAAGCATTGCATATAGAAAGAGAAAATAATCTAAGTAGGTTTACTGCTCAGCCTTAGGCAGTATTAATCATTGAATGCAGTGTCAGTTAAAGCCAATGTGGTGTCCTTGGCAAACCTCATCCATGGCACCTTTTAGATTCAGAAGCTGGTTTTAACTTGCTTCAAAAGCACGGTATTGACTAGCAGTTAAGCTTGGGTTTTCTGCTGCGTGTGGACTCCATCAGGTCTCTCCATTGTTCTCCATAGCCCTCTCGGGCAACATCTCAAGGCACTGCCGGGATTTGTAGCACTCCTCAGTTCACCCAGAGGTCTCCCCGGCTGGAAGGATTGCACTTTAGTTGGTTTAGGATTGCGTTTTTGTCTGAAGTCATGGTCTTCCTTTGTAAAAGAGCAGATTGTAGTCTCTGGATTGGGAATAGAGACTTTGAATACAAGCAGCCAAAATGATCTTCCTCTGAGGGGCAGCTTTGCCTTTAGGATGCTTGCAGCTCAATCTGTTGAGGCTTAGAGCAGCATCATGGAGGAGCCAGTTTGGGTGGTTTGCATCTGGTTAGGAAGCCTTCCAAGCACTTCCCAGGGGAAGTGTTTTGGACGTGTCCAACTGGGAAGAGGCCTTGGGGCAGACCCAGGACTCACTGTAAAGTCTGAATGATTATATCTCTCAGATGACTTGTGCACACTTTCCTGCCTCTTTTCAACAGCTGGAGGATGTTGCTGGGAAGAAGGATGGGTGACAATCTTTGCCTCTGCTGTTGCCCCCATGACCTGGTCTCCGAAGGGTGGCAAAGAGAGAGGCTTATACTAATAAACAAAATTAAATAAATGAATTCAAATGAAAGACATTAAATAAAAAAAGCTCTAAGATTATGAGCATGTAAATGGGGAGATTTTTTTTTTTAATAACTATATGAAACATAATAACGAATGTCATTGATCTTGTGAGAGATTGTTTCAGGAAACTCACACATATACAGGCTCAAAATCAAGTAGTATAAAACAAGCTGATTCATTCATTTGTGGCATAAAAAAATAAAGTAAAAACCAAAGAGAATTGCAATCGATCAAATCAAGTTCTAAATATTTAGCATACGTCACTTAAATCATAATTTGTAAAATGTGAATCCCCAAAAAAATATTTTCCTACCATATTAACAGCTCTTACCAGCAGATTTTCATTCATTATTATTGGAACGGCTTGTAGTAGCTATTGCCATTTCTGTTGCTGTGGCTCTTATAACACAGTAGCTATAACATCATGTTTGATAAGTTTAATATGTTTAAGCTGACACATCAAACAGCATCACATCTTTCTACAGGAGCCGACAGCATCAAGAAGTACTGGAGTCGTTATTACCAGGGGTCGCAAGGGGTAGTCTTCGTATTGGATAGCGCATCGTCGGATGAAGACCTTGAAGCAGCACGTAATGAGCTCCACTCGGCCCTACAACACCCTCAGCTCTGCACACTACCTTTCCTCATCCTTGCAAATCACCAGGACAAACCAGCTGCAAGGACTCCAAATCAGGTAACCGGGCCTGTTTCCGAAGCTGTTTTTACTCCTTTTTCCCATGTACAAACATCAGTTCGTCTTTCTCACATAAACACTGTTGGGTACACCCGTGTAAAATAATGTTTTTTCTTTAGGAAAAGCAGAATTCTGCATGTTGTTCATTCTGAGACATTCTGGCATACTCTATACATTACATTACATATAAACATGCATTAGGACCTTTTCTTTTTCGCATCAAAATAATTTGTTTTAGAGTGATTGCCCTAGTCAAAATAAAAGCTGAATTATGTTGGTGGCAACAACCTTGGTTCAGTCTTCCGAGGTAATTTGGTCCCCAGTGAGGAGTTGTAATTCAAGACATTAAAAGATGGTTTTAATTATGACTCAAAAGATTTTAGGGATGTAAGAGAAAACTCATCTGGAATAGAAAAAGCAGTGCTTACTCCAGCAGCCGGGCCTTGAACAAAATTTGCCAACGGGTCCTTTTGTGAGTGGCCTGTACAATTAAGGCTAGATAAGGTTAAACCCACCGAGAAATAGTGCAGAGCTACTGCCATGTACCAGGTCCCTCTGGGGTTACGAGCAGAACCTCAATACATTGCTGAGAGGGTGGCAGGTCAAGGTGGAGACATTGTTTGATCTCATTTCCTGTAGTATAAACTGGTGCTAAGTAGAGCTTATTTGATGCAGACCTGGGACCTAAATCTCTGGGTGAGACTCTGCTTACGAAACATTTTCAAACATGACAAGTGCTAAAGGGGGGCAATAATAAAAGTCAGGTTACTGAAGCCCTTTTTACACTTCTAAAAACCCTGCCAGCAACTGCTAGTTCTTTGAGTGTAACGGGAATGTGTTTAACTGCAATTAAACTTCCATAGTCAAGTTAAAAAACTAATGAACTGGCCTAATTATCCCAGAGTTGCACATTATGGAAACAGTGGTCTGCTACTGGCTGTGTTTACAGTCAGTGCCATCCCCCCCATACTGTTATGACCGATGGGCTTGTGACCTGGATGGAAGTAGTAGTTAAAGGACATGTTCAGTAGTGCTGGTACAGACGTTCTTAACTTGTTTTTACAGCTGAAAAGAGTTTTGCAAATATTTAAATCTTTATTCAAAATGTACAGCCATCGCAATATCGACATTGGTTTTTGTTTTAGCATATTGACTAAATAAGAAACATTCAAAGTACATTCAAAGAAGGATGAACATGCCATTCATCCAGACTGGTTGGGCTGGTTACTACAGAGAAAATTATCTTATGATATTTATGGAGTAGTAGGACAAGGGACTATCACTCATCATAAATACAGTACAATATATTTCAGCTAATTTGGCCCACATTTTTCCCTCTTCAGGTTTCTGTCTTTCTTATTCTTAGTTATGCTCAACCACTTTGACTTCCTTACAGATTGCTCTTGTTGCAGGATGTTATGGCTAGCAGTCCCTGGGCAATGCTCACTCATGTTTCAAACCCTGGAACCTCACTCTTTCTGCACACTCACAAACGCACACACACACACACACACACACACACACACACACACACACACACACACACACACACACACACACACACACTCACACACACACGTATGCATCATCTGCAGGCCTACTTGATGTTTCTGATGAATAAGTATGATGGATGCCTGGAGAGTGGACCATCTGTATTTCCCAGCCTAGACCACCAGTGTCGTTGCTCTGTGATGTAAAAGCTTCGGTGGGAAATGAGAGAGAAAAGTTCTCTACCAGATTCTGTTGTGACTCAAATGGAATGTAATTGAGACAAAGCTCTTACTTTACCTGAATCAGTTTAAATTAGTTTAAGTTATTAGTATGGGGGATGCACTTGAGCCCAAGCTTCAATAGTCATGGAAACCCCCTAATCTTATTGATGTAAATGGCAAGTTCTTACTTTAAACCCAATAACACTAGTCTTGTTGTTGGCCCAGATAACAGACCATTAATTTGGTCTGTGAGCGCCTCACATTTACCTTCCGGGCTTGGCATGATGTGACCATATTTGATCTCATCAGTCTCTGGAAGTATTGACTCCTGAGCAGTTTGTAAACAGCAGTGACGCGTGAGACAGACTTATAGCAATGGAGGAGTGAGACGGATTTTGCCTGAGGACGCCCAGTTGATTCCATTCAAAATGAATGACGAAGGTTCTGGGTTGCTGTGGATTTTGTTATCATTTCAAACATTGTTTGATACTGTGTATGCATGTATGCATAAGCTGTTTGTTCTTCTTGTGTATTTGCCTGCACTGACATGTTATTCTTGCGTCTGAAGTTGTATTAAATTATGTTTATTTATTTATCTTAAAGTTACAACAAACGAAACATCAAATTCAGTTTAAATACCAAATAAATTATTTTTCCTCTTCTTTTTTGACTTTTTTTTTGCCTTAGTTTGTGTCATGTGACAGTGTACACACTAACACTAACATCATACCGCCATCATTAGTGTTACTTTGCCTGCATTTATCGTCTAATTCATAGCCTCTTACTGAACAAACTTGGTATTCAGTGACCCAGGAATAAGCTTTGCTAATGTGAAACAAGCTTTTAGAACAACTTTAAATTATATTATTACCAACTCCTGTTCTTTTACACATTAGTGTATTTCTTTTCAGAACAATGGCATATAATAAAACAAGTTCTTAAGTGTTTTCTTATAGTTTTAATTTAATTTAAATGGTTATGAGTTCACACTGCATAAATTATAATGGATATCATTATAGTATAATGGATATCAATGATTGTAATATAACAGCAAGAGATGGAAACATTTAACATTACAGGTCAGCTCTTAACCCCTGAAAGAAAGCCTCTAGTTTAGGACTTTCTCCACTGTAGGTGGTAACTTGCTTTTACTATCCAGACCCACTTTGCAGTAGCCTGAAGGTACAGGGTCAATGAGGCTTTTACGCATTTTTGAGGTAGTTGACGTGGTGTTCAACACTCAGATAAATGCTGTCCTGGAGCCTGGGCCTTGACACTTAACAGCGGATTTGTAGTTATCTAATCACCCCGGTCGGTATGCACGACACATCAGATAGACTCTGGTAACTACATGCTGAGTGAAGAGGGTTGGTTCATTACCAAATATGCCTCTTTCTGATACATATATAGCCTCAGTGCAATACAGAATCTGTAATCTAGAGAATTTTTACGTTACCTAGACATTTCATATTTATTGCATACACAATTTATTGACAACTGACTAAAACTGAATTCATTAATATAGGTCAAATTAATAGGGATGTCCCGATCAGATTTATTTGAGTCTGAGTCCAACTCATTTAATTTTGACTTTGTCTGCTGATACCGTGTCTGATATTTTAGCAATCTATAAAAAACGAATTCCCAAATTGCAAACAGTAGAAGCTACTGTAGAACTGCATATACTGCTCAATTTGAAATATTTCCAAATTGCAGACATTTCTGAATTGCCGGGAAGCCCGCTTCAAGTTTGCTCCACGTTTACGTCAGTCAGCGTTGCCAAGTCCTCAGTGAGGAAAGTAGCTTGTAGCAAGATCTTACATCTTGTGTGTTCTTCTCCATCTTTCCAAGACTGCAGAAGGTTTTTATCTGCAGTCTGGACACAGCTGAGAGCGGCTGCTGCTGGAGGACTGAGCCGCCTGAGAGCGCTTTGGTACAGGAGAGGGGCCCACGGCACCTCCGGCTGCTTGCTAAAAAAAAGTGAGGACGAGAAATAAAGAAATAAAGAAATAAATAAAAGTGGCTTGACGGCTCTAAAAACTTGTGAAATGTAGCAACAACGTTGTTAAGTTGGCAACACTGACCATAGGCTGTATAAAACAATGGATGAGGCATTTGGTCGTGTGACATATTGGTTTCTGAAGAGCAGGTTTGAGGCCCATTTTTTTTCATTCGGGGTGGAGCCATGTTTCTCAGTAAGCCAACAGGAACATGCTCACCACATGTTAATCAAAGTTAGCTTTGCTCGCATCTCTTCAGCCGAACCATATCTGACTTGCATCCTTCCATGGAACGAGCTCAAACTTAGTTGGTCTGAATTTCATTGACAACTCTTCTGGTAATGACACAATGCACAAACAACGTGTAGACACTCCCTTCACAACCACCTCTCTGTTGACGGAAAAAGGTGGCTTATTTCCTTAACACACACACGCTGCTGCTTTGGCTAGTGCTTGTTTCTGGGCCACTCTTGTTTACGGTGTCATGTTGGGGACTCGGGGTGTTTCTGTCACTGCTAAGGTGAGGGGTGAGAGAGGGTAGCAGTGGGGGAGTGGTAATGGACCTGCTACGGCCTCACTGGGGCCCTCTGTACTGGAGTGCAAGTGTTTTTTGGGAGAAGGGTGAGTCTGGAGGAGGTAGAAGGAAATGTGGGACAAAATTCCTCGTTGACATCAATCTCCTGCCATTGGGGGGCCCAAGGAAGCTGGGGAGGAGTAGAGGGGAGGTCGCCCTGTTGATATAACACCTCAACAAAGCAAGGCTTTCTGTATGGTGTAACCTAATGAATTGCATGCATGTGGGGCTCTTGTTTTGGAAAATGCTATCAGTGTTGTGGACAGGGAGGTACAGGTCTTTTTGGTTCTATTGGCATTTGTGTTATCTGAGGAAGAGATGGAAGGCAGAATGAAACTGATGATACACTGCACGATGAGTGGAAAAACAATGGAGGCCAGGACTGAGTCATGGTATGAGGTGTGGGAGTCAAAAATGTGCACACAGAGGAAAGACTGGGGAAGGCTGCGAT
Source organism: Cololabis saira (assembly GCF_033807715.1). Lineage (NCBI taxonomy): Eukaryota > Metazoa > Chordata > Actinopteri > Beloniformes > Belonidae > Cololabis > Cololabis saira. The sequence continues at coordinate 38,332,460 of NC_084595.1, read as the reverse complement.
ATTTAACCTTGAAAGACATGAGCACAACTTCACTCCAGGATTGAAGACAGTCACTGAAACATTGCGGTCCAAGTCCCCGGATGATTGAATGAGAAAATTTCATACTGTCATTTTCTTTCCCCTCCTTTTCTCTTTCTTTTTTGCACTTTTAATCCCTTAGAGAAACAGAAAAACTGAGGTCAGTCCTGTCCACGACAGTCCTTTTGGTTTTTTTTATTGTGAGGGAAAGCAGTGCCTAGTAGGAATCATGGCACATGCTCATGTATTCTGACAGTGTTGCATCAAGCAGCCACTCAAATTGTTCATACTGCACAGTGCTGGTGTACTTTCAAACAAATAAGGTATATTACAGAATGTTTGTGCTAATTTATAATTTTGTCTAAATTTTTCCAACGCATGTCTCATTTTTTTTGTGAAATCTAGACAACTTGCACGAAGCAAAATGGAGACGGTGACAGATTTTTACTTCCTCACTAACCAGCACACAAACAATCATTAATCATCAATTTGACATGTTTTGACAGAAACAGACGGGCAACCACACACATGGACTCAAGACACATGCAGGCACTTTGAAGCAGACATTGTTGGTTTCATAAATATGTTTATATTTTCTCCCTTCGGCCGATCCACGAAGCAAAAGATTTCCTCACTTGGTGAATACTTTTTTTTTGACTGTTGTCAAGAGCTGTTGAACACAATCATAAATCTAATCAGGTCATTTGTCAAAATCTGACAAAGAAATAAAACTTCCTCTAGTGAGTTAAGAGCTCCTGAAGCATCTATCATTTGTTCCTCACAAGCTAGTGCAATTTCGTGACCTCATGTTCCCCCGGACACCCCGAAGTCCCACAGGGTATCCTACTGGGGGTGTTACGGGAGTAAAGGCTACCGGGTCTGTTACTAATAGTTATTTAGTCCTTACACAAGTGGAGCCAGAGTTTGGTCCACTTGGCCGGTGGTAAGTCGGATTTATGTCAGGTGGGAGTTGTTGCTTCTCCAGGGCTGCTCTTTGTCACTGATTCTGTTCATAACTTTAAGGGACAGAACATCTGGGCACAGCCAAGGCGCAGAGGTCGTCTTGTTTGTTGGCGTCAGGATTTTTCCTCTGCTTTTCGAGGATAATTTTGGACCTGTTTGTGCCATCGAGTGAGGATAGTCAACTCTTACTGAAGCAGTTCAAGGATGAATGTGAAGCAGAGGAGTTGAGAATCTGCATCGCCAATTCTGAGACCATGAATATCATTTGAGAAAAGGGTGGATTGTTCTCTTCAGGTCAGGAGTGAGGTTTCAAGTGAAGGAGTTTTAGTATCTCTGCGTCTCCTGTGAGTGAGGGAGGAATGAGTGGGACATGGACAAGCATACTGGTGCAGCATCTGCCTTTGTTATTGGAGTGATGTGGTGAAGACAGAACTGGGCCAAAAGGTAAAGCCCTGTTTATCACTTGATAAATGTTCCTATGAGCTTGTTCTGCATGGTGGCTGGAGCCTCCCTCAGAACTAAGGTAGGAAGTGTAGTTATCTGGGAGAGACTTGGTAAACAGCCGCTGCTCCTCCACATCCAGAGGAGCCAATTGAACCAGATGCCACCTGGACAACACCTTCAGGACATCTTTAGGGCAGACGCAGGACATGTCTCATTATGGTTTATGATTGGTAGAGTTTTGGATCGTACGAGCGGTGCATGAAGTGGACATCCCATTCCGACTTCTGCTGTCACTGGTCGCTGCAGAGTTCTACATCAAACATGCATACATCTATGACTACGTTTACATGCAGTCAAAATTCGGGTTATTGCTAATATTCCGGTTACTGAAACATTCGGAATATTCCGTTTACATGCGTGAGCAAACAGGGTTATCCCTGTATACATGGTAATTAATCATTTGGGATATCTCGATCAAACCAGCGACGCACGGAGAACGTGATGACGCAATTAGCGTCATTTCCGCTTCTTCTTCCTCTATCCAAATTCAAAACAAATGCTGCTTCACGCAACTTTTCGCTCACCTTCTTGTAAATCTCGCTATCCCGGTACTTTCTACCGTCTACAAATGCCAAAATGTTCATATCCTTCTTTACATTTATGAAGTGATTAGTCTCCTCTCACTCCAAAAGTGTGGCGTGGTCTTGCGTTTCTCCGTGTTTATAAGAACGTCCTGGACTCAAAAGACCAGGATTCCTTGTGAACAGAGCATGCGCAGAAAACAAATTCATGTTCCATTTGATCGGGATATTCCGTTTGGCGTTTACGTGACCGAATATTCGGGTTTTAAAAGGAGTAACCCAGGGGTCATTTTCAGGGTTTTAAAAACCAGAATATGAGCAAATTCTGGTTATTCAAAGGGGTTATTGGTGTTTACATGGCCGTGCAAAACCGGGTTATTGCTAATATTCGGGTTTTAAAAGGGTTATTGACCGCATGTAAACGCAGTGTATGTTACGTACTGCGTATGCATGACTGTGACACACATGCTGAAAGAATGATAGACTGTGGGGAACAAGAAATGTTGCACATATCCTGAAATGCCACCTGATGGTTGGTGAAGTGAGACAGTGGACAGATAAAGTCACTGTTGGCCGTGAATTTAACCATTTATTTCCCTGTCTTTATCTGTTTTAATTTGATATAGTTGATTCATTTTGCGTTCATTCATTAGTTTATTCATGCATTTATTTTGTGTATAGTTAATCCCCAAATGTATATTTCAATCAAAGCATCTAGATTGTTTCTTGCTTCTTAAAGGAGCCGTCTGTAAGAAATGTCCAAAACTGGTACTGCAGTCACTTTCAAAATATTGTTGAGCGGCGTGTACCCTCCCCCTCCTCCCCCCGACCAGAGGTTGCCAGGTAGGCTGCAGAATGCAGCAGGAACGTAGGCTGCCATGGCTGCCATAATTAGAGCCGAGCTGGCAACCCGGATGCCGAAACAATACTGACTTGGTGATTGGGAGATAGGTGGAGGGTGGAGCTTCAGAAACAATACTGACTTGGTGATTGGGAGATAGGTGGAGGGTGGAGCTTCAGAAACAATACTGACTTGGTGATTGGGAGATAGGTGGAGGGTGGAGCTTCAGAAACAATACTGACTTGGTGATTGGGAGATAGGTGGAGGGTGGAGCTTCAGAAACAATACTGACTTGGTGATTGGGAGATAGGTGGAGGGTGGAGCTTCAGAAACAATACTGACTTGGTGATTGGGAGATAGGTGGAGGGTGGAGCTTCAGAAACAATACTGACTTGGTGATTGGGAGATAGGTGGAGGGTGGAGCTTCAGAAACAATACTGACTTGGTGATTGGGAGATAGGTGGAGGGTGGAGCTTCAGAAACAATACTGACTTGGTGATTGGGAGATAGGTGGAGGGTGGAGCTTCAGAAACAATACTGACTTGGTGATTGGGAGATAGGTGGAGGGTGGAGCTTCAGAAACAATACTGACTTGGTGATTGGGAGATAGATGGAGGGTGGAGCTTCAGGCCAAAACAAAAAATGACAACATAAACATCAGTTGAGGGCTGCAACTCCTCTTTTTAAACTGGAATATCCTGGCTTGAGTGCTGTTGTCAGTGACATAAGTATTTGAAATGAACATGATTTTTAAATGTCTGTTGACATATCGGGGTCATTTTATGATTCGTTTTATTATTGCTCTTACATACAGCTCCTTTAAGGAAAATATGTTAAAATGAAAAACATTTTAATATTTAACAAATAAACAGCTGCCATGCAACAATGGTTGAAATATGTATTTACCTTTATGTGTTTTACTCTTTCAAATTGGAGTTGTACCACAAAAGACAAAGACACTTCATGGTAATATTTTTTCTTCTTTAAAACACAACCTTGTGTCTCGATACTAATATTTCGACAGTTTAAATGAGAAGCAGCAAATCCCTTGGTTCTATGACTTTAATCTCACTTTGTTTTTGATCTTTTTAACACTCATTTATCTGCTCAGACTTACCCCTCAGCTAATTTTCTTTCTTTCTTTTTGTCTTTCTTTCTTTCCTTGTTTCTTTCTTTCTTTGGCCAATATGTGTATATATGTGTATATATGTGTATATATGTGTATATATATATATATATATATATATATATATATATATATATATATATATATATATATATATATATATATATATGCCAGATTATCAGCCAATTTATTAACAGGTCTACCTGTAAAAGACATTTCTTACATTCCCCCCAGAGCCAGATTTAATCTCTAGTGCATCTCATAAGTATGTGTCCTTAGATCCAGGAAGAATATTATATCAGCAGTGGTGCCAGAAGTCATTACTGCTAACTGCTGTCGCAGAGGACAGCCCTTTAAGCTGCTAAGAGGATGGAATGTCCTTTCTGTGTCCTACAGGCTTTGACGGGACTTAGTTTCAGCACATATTATTGTTGAATATTATTTCTTTTTTTGTGTCTTTTTTGACAAGACAGTGGGAGTTATTCCCACACCGTGGAATAAGTAAGATTCCAGCCTTCTTAGAGACTGTTTTAAAGCAATCCTTCTTTCTACCTGCAAGTTGGAGCTGTCAGTTTCAGAGTTTCCATGTCAGACACTTTCTTCACCACAGGTGAGTTACTAAAAGAAGATGTGAGTTGTGCCTCCTGCTCCAGCTCCGAGTTCAGAGCCATCAGGAATTATTGTGAGCATCCAGGTGTTCTGTTTGTATCACTGCTGATGAGAGCTGGTTCAGCTGAATACCAGCAGAAGTCATTTGACACTGAACTGAATGCTGATCATGAACACTCCCATTTCAGACAAAAGCCAGATGTTAGTGGGTGTTAGTGGGGTTTTTCTATTCTTTTTGCACTGTGAATAGCACTTCAAACTGTTGTCTAATCTATGTGTTTGTGTTTCTCAAGAATAGTCAAACAGCGTGAATAAACAGCTGAAATAATTTATGTTTCACACTTTGAAACACACACGCACACACAGCACGCAGCACAGTGCTCAGCAGAAAGGAACCAGTGATAGTGGAAAATAACTTTTAGCCAAACTATGACAATGGCTCATCCAAACGACCTCATTCTTGGCACTGCCGTCCCCAGGTCTCCAGCAGAACACTCTCCAAGTTAAAGGAGTTTGGATGGACGGTTAACAAGAAAAGCAAAGCACACACACACACACACACACACACACACACACACACACACACACACACACACACACACACACACACACACAGGCCTACATGCATTCCTGCATTCGCTTGCAACATGGTCTGAAAAATCTTCTCATGCATTTTTTGATTTTTTTTTTTTCTTCATCAATTTTCAACCCTAAATGAAAGTATGTGAGCTCACCTCAGCATGTGAATGGCTATCATTCAAGGAAAACACGTTTTCTGGAAGGAGAATATAAAGCAACCCCTCAGCTGAGCTGGTTGCTCTGCGGGCAGTTTCTGTTCTCCTGTGGTCCACAGGAATGTGGCTCATACACTAATGGAAAACCCACAACCAAGAAACGTTTCTTCCCATGTAAGAGGTTTTATTTAACCAGAGGCTTGGATGCTCACAATATAAATCAGAGACAACTTACACAGCAGGAGAGATGAAATAGCTCAATGAATGACAGGTGTGTTTTTTACCATTCCGTATAATAGACTCCTTTATTCTTGTGTAATGCGTGATCTCTGGTACTTTTCCAGATTTCCTTTTTTTTTGTGTCTTGAATATTATCGTTTAAATTCATTTTTTACATCACCTAACATACATTTTGCACATATATTCACATATATTGAAACGTTGGAACACTTACAATAAAAGCTTAAAACATAAGAGCATTTATCAGTATGATATTTTGTATGAAACTATCCTGAATTTTTCTCATCCTGACTTTTACGCTTTCATATTTCCGACTCACAACCCTAACCCTAACCCTAATAGACATGTTCTAAACAGTGATTGTAGTGATTGTTGAAACTGTCAGCAACAGCTACAGATGACCTTCAGAGATTAAAAGGGTCATTGGGTCATGATGTGGGGAAGTAATATTTAGCCAGCCTTTTTGTCTCTATTATCTGGCTTTCTGAAATAAAGTGGGTGGGGTGGGGGCCCGGGGGCCGGTCCTCGCTCTCTGTTTGATCATTGATCTCCGTGACCCTATTTGAAGGGTCTTAATCTCTCTGTTGACCTCTCGGAGGATTTTTTTTAGAAGAAAGGTTACAGGGTAGTATGTTGACTGGGAACTATCAAGAGAGTAGGGATGCTGTAGAGAAGCTCAAAGGGGTAGTGCACTTTTCCGTGTGAGTGGAGATGTAGGGGGTGCAGTGAAGCTGGACGACGTGTGAATTCACACGTGTGACCATTCACGAGTACATGCAACTGTAGAACTTTTACAACCTGCTATTATTTTTATAACAGTTCCTTACCCTGCAAAATGTGTTAATTCACATACGACCAGTTTGCACGCGCACGGTTTCTCTGTGCAGAGCTTTTTACTGATCTTTTTACCGTGCATCACTTACTGATACAGTATATATCACATTGTTAATAGCTGATGGGCTGAAATCAGATTTTTGCTTTATATTATCTACTTTTTTTATTTTGGTAATCGATCCCTGTCATTTCATTAGCTTTATGTATCCCTTATTCTGTTTTACAAAATACATGTTAGCTTTTCCACATGCTCAGCACCATCATGTTTTGATGAAAATTACTAAAAAAAACGACAAGTCCCATTGTGTCACATGACGCAAAGCCAACTAATGACATTTGTTTCTTTACATACCTTCAGCATCCTGATCAGTCTTCAGCCTGCAGGTCAACATGAGCTGTTCATCTGGAATGTGACTGTCTTTTAGGAGATATTTCTTTGACTCTCCCTGAAATTTAGCTTTCTTATTTATCTACAATACGTTTATGTGAAATGCACTAATTTTCCAGATTGATAGAATTTTCTATTTATTGCTGTTGTGAGTGTTTTAGATTTTTGGATGTGATACTTGCTTAAGATAGGTTTGAGAATACTGTTGGGAGTATTTGTCATTAGAACTGACGACAGAGCAACCTGAACCCAAACTGTTGAGAAAGCACAGTCTCTGAATACAGTAAAACAATGGATTTGGTTTCTGATTTACGAAAAGAGAATAACAGAAAAAAAATGTGTTTTAAATAAATCTAATAATTGATTACAAATAAGATATCTTTATAGATCTCTTTATTTCATTTGGAATAAAGAGTTTATTGGAGTTGGACCAGATTCACTCTGCTTAGTTCCAGGAAATATCATTTTTCATCAGGAGTTGATTTGGGAAAACAACACAAATAGAGTTTACATATTTATCTTTTCTGCATGTGTAGAAGTAACAAGAACTATCCTTGCCTATGAACGAAAAGCTAGAAAGGAGGCTCGGCCAAAAACAGCACAGACAAGAACCAATTAAATGCTCGTGGTGTCAGCATCCAATGTTACCGCTGACTTATACCAGAGAAGCAGACACATGATAAGGTTACAGCACCACCATCCGACAGAAAAAGAAGGCAAAGCACCACAATGAACAGTATGAAATATAATATTTCTTGTCCCTATGATTCTAAATCTTTGATCGAAAACCAGAATCCCGTTCCTCATTTTTACTTCCTTATAGATGGTTATTCTCAATGTGAAATCCTTTGAGGTAGGGACTTGGTAGCGCAACATGTTGAATAGACTCCCCATTTACAAAAGCCAAAGATCTTTGTTGCAGTTTGAATCTCAGTTTAGGAGCTTTTGCTGCATGTCTTCTCCCTTTCTCTGCCTGTGTCTACTCATGACACATGAATAATAGCCACTAGTGGCTCAAAACAGATGAATAAATAAAAGTCCTTGAAGAATTCAGCAGCAATAAGGACTTGAGCTGTTTGTTGATATGCATTTTGAGGTCCTATGTGAGCCATACATGGTTGGTGTCGGTCTCGTTTTTCATCTGGTACTTCAGGCCACTTCAATCCTCGATTGTCTCATTAAATGTTTCCGCCCACGTTTTGTCTGAGCAAATTGACAAACAAATGTAAGATTGTGGAAATTTATGATGAAACCAGACCACCCAACAAAATGTTTGAAACCTAATATTAACTAACATTGTGCATGAAAAATGAAGCTTATCAATGGAGATCGATCAAGAAGAGAAAAAGAGGTGCTCAGCCATGTGTTTGCCCCATTTCTCCTGCTTTTATTCTACATCATTTGAGCTTCTAATATTATATTTAGTGTAATGGATATAATCATAACACAAAAAGACACAAAATAACACTAATAAAATCACAAACATGCATCTAGCATTAAGGCTGTTCTGTTCATTATTAACAAGAAACTTCCCCATGAGTTTACTCTACCATAAATCTATAGATTAAGAAAATGTCAGGCTCGCTTTGCTCTATAGTCTTTATGCCCCAAGCCTCCAAAGAATTACTCTCCATTTAATAAGAGGAAAACCCCTCTTATATATTTGAAATCACTATCAGTCTTTGCACATAGCTGCACTTACTGGCATCTTTAAATAGAGCACAAAGAAAGAAGGGATTCCTTATTATATTAGACTAAAGAATAAATCTTGTGTTCAAGTAATGGCAAAACAATAAAGAAAAACATGAAAGTAAGGAGCAACTGTTGGATGATAAATGCTGTGGGATCTCTCTGTCTTTCTAATGGAATGACAGCCAGCCTACCAACACGACAGATTCACTCAAATCATTATTTTCTCTTATCTTCCTCTTATCCATCCGGGGGTTACATTCGTTGGTACAGGAGGTCAATCTTAAACCTTAAAAACAATTACCATTTCATATTGTCCGTTAACATTCAAACAGTTGAGGGTTAGAGCAGCTTTTATTTAGTAGAATCACCGTCTTTCCACTTTTGTGCATGGTGACTTCTGAGGAGATCAGGTAATACTGTAGCAGCCTTCTTCCTTTGAGTTTAGTTTGTTTTGTAAATCTCTGCAATACAAGTCATTCATTTTCTTGCTTTCTGTCCTATTTCTTCCGAGTGCAGTTGAACACCTGCTGCTTGGGGGACACGTTTCATTTTAATTCTGAAATGTGGATTACAAAAGTGTTTTCTGAGAAGACGGTGTGACAGGGAGAGTGGGGAAAAGAAGAGATGGGAATGTTTTATTTGCGTGTCTTTGGTATTCAGGCCAGTTAATTAAGTGTCTTTTTCTTTAACTTTTTTCTCCTTCAAGACCTCCAAATACACCTGAGTGTTGTCAGACGAGGTGTGTTGCTACACGCCTCTCTGAGAGCAGGTGTGCAGATGTGCTTATTTGTACATGCAGGCTCAAATCTGTGAAAATCTGTTCCAGATCAAATGACATTTTCACCATGATGTTGTTGTTTTTTTTCCTCTCCTCAGTACGGACAAACTCGTGCACATTATGTTATGTGGTCAATTCACTGCTTAACCTCGTGTATGCAGCTGCACTCCGGCTCAACCACAAGTAAATACCCACATACGCTGTGGTCTCCTTCTCCTTTTCTGTCCTCAGCTGGAAAGGTTTAGAAAACTAACTCACAAAATCCCTTCAGGAAACCATAAAGAGTGGGTCTGATGTGAAGAGGAAAACCACTGCGCCGGGTGAATTGTGATAATGACAGATGGAACACTTCCCGGCTTCTTGTTTTGAGAGGAGATACTGATCTCAGTGTTACCTTTAGATACTCACTGTAGCCAAGCACGGCGATAACGCTGAGGAAAAGCGAGAGGGCTAAGGAAACACAAAGCTGCAAATGAGATTGGTATTGTGGCAGAAAGTCAGTGCCCTAGACCTCCCCCTCTGCTTATCTCTCTGTCCATCGTCTGGGCCTTTTTTTCTATTTATCCCCACACCAATTGTATCCAGGCCATTGGCTCTTGCCTTTGCGTGCGTGTGTTCATTTAACTCTACTTTGTGACATACCAGAGCCGTTTTTTCAACCTGTCATCGATGACGAGGAAGTGACAGGCAGGTGTATTTCACGGACATATGAGCACATTAACTCATCCTAGCAAGCACACATATTAGAGCTTTTTTTCTAGCCTTATTATTTTTCACTTTTAGTCTTGGGAGACCATGATCAAAAATTATTTTTGGCTTTGAGTAATTCATTTGACATCATTTTAATATGGGAGTACCTTCTTTCCTTTTCCTCATTGTTATCTGAGCAATTTTTCCACCGGTATATAAGCAGTTTGTCATTTTCTTTGTCCGTGACTGTAAAGAAACTTTGACAGCTGTGCTGTCAGAGTTGTTAATACAGGTGGTAAGGCTACATGTATCAGCCTGCACCAGTATGCTCCTGTTGCACATGCTGTGCATAAATTTTACATTTTTCATTGATATAGTGGTGCTCTATACTCTTATCCAAGCTTTTACTTTTTTCTTCTTTTTTTTTTGTATCTGGAGTCAGTTGTACCATAACAGACAGTATCATTCTGTGTTCTATATATGCATTTTTCTCTTGCCTGTAAAAGTAAGAAAACTTCACTTGCTTGGACACCCCCCCAAAACCACTTCATTTGCCAGTGTTTTTCATCTCTTCAAAAGACTCTGAAATGGCAGCCCCTCAACTGAGCATTCTGGATAAAACATTAAGGGGGCCAGCCCTCACAAACAAATTCTCTCCCTGACTAAAAAAGGCAAATGACAGCACGGGATATACGACTCTGTCGTTTTATAGAGACCAAGAGGCTAAGAGTTAAACTTAATAGCCCCTTTGCACGTACAGTTCTTGTTTGTCAGTTTGCTTCAGTTCATTGGGACTGCCTGTTACTACTTTAGTTGTTATATTATTTAATAATCAATCATTGTTAACAAATGTGTATTTATAAGGGTTTTCTTCTGTGGCCCTATTTTTTCTTTGACTTAAAAAGTCAAAAAGAAAGTCATTCATAAATAATGGTCGACAAAATATTGCAGGGCGCTACCTCAATCAGTGACCACGTCATGAATGTGGTTAGTGTTTATTTTCCTCTATGTCCTACCACTAACTTGCCCTCTACAATGGCAAGCATGACAGATCTGCTGACTTGTCAGGTACCATCAGCGCAAAGCTGGTGCCATGTGACACCCCCAGCATCTTGCCAAAAGCTAATTGTGCTAATTGGCAAGCGCCAATCCTGTAACGAGGCTTTGAGAGGCAACCCACCGACACAGATGAAAGCGCTAAGATTTGTCTTGTGTCAAGGGCTTGTAGGTAATCGGCACATCCGCTGACCTGAAGACTGGGAGGGCAGGACCACAGGGCTGTGGCCAGTCTGGTACAGAACAGGATTGAGATACAAAATAGAAGCTCCATCCATGCACTTTTCTCAGAGATCGGATTTACTTAAAAAAAAAAAAAATCCTCCAACTCACAATTATTTCTCTTTAAATCTATACATATTATATTAAATGCAAAAGCATTTTTTGTCAAACTCTCTTTGTCTTTTTCAAAACTAGATGCTAAACTGTCATATCAGTGTATGATTCAAGAGGGGAATTAACATGTGTATCTGTGTGTGCATATAAATGTACATATACATACATTCATATATAATGTACATAATGTTGCAACTATCAAATTAAAACATGCCATTTCTTGAGGTGTGTGCAGCAAAGTCACTCTCTCCCTTCACTGGGAGGGGAGTATATATTGTCTAGTCTTAGGATTGATGGATGAGCCCACAAGCCAGACAGAAACTCTCCCAAGGGCTTTAACAGTCACCAGGTCATTTTACTTTTGAAGCTTTACTTGTCTGGTAGCCTTAGCTTGGGGAGGAGGGGGTATTTGGTGCTGTATACGATAGAGAAACAGTAAAAAAACAAAACAATGAGCAAATGCTTATGTTTGTTAATGAAGCTGTTAGCTTGCTATCTTGCAAACATTTAAATGGATGTAAGATTTCCTACTTTCACACTTTGATACAACACCACAGCCTGTTCGTCTCTCTGTTGAATCACTGATTAGATCAGTCATCTGTGATTCAATTTATCTTCATTAACTTAAGCTCAATATAATTATCTTTCACACTTTTAATGTAGGAAGTATTATACTCAGTTAGTTTAACACAGATCCAGACATTTATGCTGTCTTAAGTGCAGCTTTTTATACTTGTATTTGTGTATGTATGTATGTGTGTGTGTATGTATGTATATATAGTAATTTTTTTTTTCTTTTTAATATGTTTTTATCCCCTGAGTTTTCCCATTTTATCCTCCTAAGTAACAGTCCTGGGCATTGCTCTCCCTCTGCCAGCCCTGGGAGGCCCCGCGCTGAGCTCAAGCCTCCTCTGCTAAAGGAGTGAGCAGCCCGCGAGGAAGGATCACGTTATTCCAGCCAGATCCTCACCGCCCCCCTGGGTGCCCCGGCTGGCCAGAGGAGGCAGTGTACAGGATTGCTGCTTGATGTTTTTGACGGTAGCTCACATTATCTACCCAAGGGAACACGGGGAGACTGCACAACCAGCTGTGCCACCGTCCCCCCTCCTTTACAATGATAAGCGTTAATTTCTAGAAATTAAAATTGTTTGCAAAAGTGATTGAAAACACTTTGGTTTCTTTTATATTGTGATCAAGTGAGAAACATAGTATTATATAAATGTGCCTGTTTATTTTTCTTGCATACTTGTTGTTATAAATCATGTGGGGAACATGATACCTTGCTGTAAACTACATCTAATCAGTTACATAACAAAGTCACTACTTTGCTGCTCTGCACTAAAATGAAGTATTTTTAAATGAACTGGAATTATGTTACAACATTTCATTACCAAATCATTGAGATGTGATTGTAGCATGCAGAACCTAAAGAAACAAATACAGCTCCATCTTTTTACGACGTTATCCTCATGACAGCTTATGTTAGAGGAGTTAACTGTGAGCCAAAAATCAAATGAATGCATGGAATATTTGGCAATTCCCTCTTCCCCAGTGCAATGTAGCTACATGAACATGTAAACTGTCTGAGATTTGCAGACATTGCTGCAGGGCAGAGAGAATTAGACTGTCACACAGAGGATATGGAGCTGCCGTGATATCCTCTTGGCGCATAGTTGAAGACCATCCAGGTGGAAATTGGTAAGCTCTGCCAAGAGCAAGAAGGGGAATAAGGTAGCTGCGTGGGAGGTGCTCAACTGCATTGGCGAGCATCGTTTTTAATGCAAAAAGTATTTGAATTTACCTGTTGTAGCTGGCAAAGAGAGAAGTTGTGGATTTAGATGCAACACATGCATGGGAGACACACCTGTAAATGTTTGGGATTCACTGAGTCGTGTATGAGTTTGTCATAATATTTTTTTTATGAAATTGGTTCTTTGTGGTCATAATTTTCTCAGTTACAGTGTCTCTTTGACTCAATAAGACCTGTATTTACACCTTGAAAGTATTATTATACAGATGAGCTCCAGTACATGCTATAGGAGGTAGTACCAGAACATATTCATCTATTAAAGCATCAAGTTTCATCTCATGGCCAATTCCATCTTGCTTCAGAGACACATATGCTGAGAAGTCACTAAATAATTGTATGGATAAATGGACAAAAATCACTGGTAGTTTTGATGAATTTATTAATCCTTAAGTATTGGTAAGCAGCTTCAGCCAAACTGCCTACCGACACTCTCTGAGACAAACTTAATAGCTACCAAAAATGGAGGCCGATTAGGATTTGGAAACCAGGTGTCCTCAGCACCACAAGCCTGTCTGGGTATGATTAGAGGCGCAGCTTTATCTCCAGCATTCTTCAGTGAGATAGCGTATCAAGCTACATGGTTACAGGACCGTACTGACTAATGCTGTCCACTCACTGAATATGTCTGCCACTAACCAGTCTTCACCTCATTCCCAGGGGCAAAGAGGATGACAAAGCTTGCATTCTGTACAGTGCATTTTGATTACAAGTAATTAAGAAATGTTCTTCAATTTAGGTAGAATGTCAGTGTGGTCTTCTTGTGTGTGTTTGTTTACAGTTGGCCGATGCACATGGACCCCACACAGCTGTGGGACTAAAATGTGATCTGCCTCTGGTTATGCTCTTTGTCTAATCACCGATCCAGTCACACCATGTGTGTTTACACAAATTATTTATGCGTTGTGTTGTAAGCATATTGTTCTCATTTTGATAAGTCCTCGGGTTTTAAGCAGAGCGCAGAAGAAGGTGAACATGGTATTTTAGCGAAGAAGAATAAACATTAGGCACCATACTTCAGGTTTTTTTTTTACTTATTTTTGTTGTGACATACTTCGTGTTTTTTCCTTGTAAATATTTATAGTTGACAAGCAGAAAATACTGTTGCAAAGCAAAATGAGATCCAACAAGAAAAGAGAGGGAAAGAGAGGGACTTGCAGGAGTTTAACATGCAAGGAATGATGCTTAAGGTTTTTTTTTAGTAATTCATTCTTTACTATTGTAATATGTTGACACAAAAGGATATATTATTATTTAATGTGGATACAAAATCTAGTTAACTGAGTTGGTGGGTTCACACACATATCAGACCCTTATTGTGTGCTGCGTTGGGCAGTATAACTGCTGTGTTAATCGCACCAGATGACAGATGAATCCCCTGGGCTGTCTGTGCCACATGAGACGGTCCTCAGCTTCCTGTGATCTGGATTACCCCTCCAAAGAGGTTCAGAGCAAAGGGAGATGGAAAAATACTATGACAGTATTATGCTAACAGATAATTTAAGGTTGAGTGTTGTTACTTTACCACATACTTAACTGATTTCAACAGAGCTTACTGTAATTTTCCTTTTCAAAACATCAACTAGATGCCTTTAATGTCACGTGTCTGCAGCTTAGAAAGTAGCATGTTATTATTTCTCTGTAATCAGTTTGACACTTTCAAAATCAAAGATTCAATGTCATTTACCTCGATACACACTCCTTTCTATCATTGCTTACCCAAGTTAGGTTTAGTTGAAACATACATATCAGTTTCACCATAGAAAAAGTATGAAGTGTAGAGCTTACATTTACAGATTCCAGTTCCATTATTGATATTGCTTATCAATTCTGTTCCTTATCGATTCTCATCCAATTATATACAGTACAAATATAGTGCAAATTACTTTGGTTACATTAACACTTTAATTTCAAGTATGGACCAATATTTTGCACTCTACTTCATCTAAGTCAAAGCTGGCTTAAGCTGAAAAACAGGAACCTTTTCAAATGAAAATTGTGACATAAATACAATCGCAATGAGCAACTTTTGGACATTAGCAGTTTTATGCAGAAAATATTTCAGAGTGTTTGAGGTATTTCCCCCCTTCGATGTGATCAAAGCTCTGAACCCGTTGCAACCAAGCGCCAGCCATCTCACATGAGCATTGAGTCCGTGCAGGACTACGGTGTGGTGCAGTTCCTCCACTGACCGATAGAGGGCGGCTGCAAAAGCGGGTCCTTCTCCATTGACTCCTATGTCACACTTTAGAGCAGAAATAATCATATTTACAGCCTGGTTCAAAAACTGCTGGGTTTGGTTTGTACCACATCAGGAGTTTATATCACAACATTACATTTACTTCTAATATGATTGTTTTGCGGCCAATCGCTGGCCGTTATCACTTCCTTATCTGTAATCGTCATGCTCCTGCCCTTCGCGAAGCAACTATCCGTTTGTACGAAACCAGCGTCGGGTAAACGGGACGGTCATTTTTTAATTCACCGTTGAGTCAATATATAAAACGGTGTATCTAGCTGTAAAAGTCTGAGGGCAGATCTGCAGATATGTCAGCGGGGTTCGGCTGAATTATGATTGATTGTGCTGGGGGCATGTTCCCGAGGGCTTGCTGAGTGGCATGGCTGCACTACCTGCGTGAAGCTGGCCCCCCACCCCACGCTAAACTCGGTGAAAATATTCCCAATCGTTTGTGCTGCATTAGTGCTGGTTTGTGCAGAAAGAAATTTCGTTTGTGCTGCTTAGTTTTTAAGATATCACGTTATATTTCAAAGGTCATTCTAAGCTCACGCAGCCCCCGACTTTGTCCAAAATTAACCAAAACGGTCTAGTTTGTTTGTGCTGCGTTAGTGCTGGTTTGTGCAAAGAAAAAAATAGTTTGTTCTGCTTTAGTTTTGAAGATTTAACCGGTTTATTATGACACAATGACGTCATGCAGCCCCCCGACTTTGTTGATGTCTACAAGCGGGGTGATTGAAGTAATTGAATGAATGGGCATATATTCACCTGTTCACCGCGGCGGCTGCATGGAGAGTTGGGGAGTAGGGAGAGTGTCATTTTTTGTTGACCACTTGAAATATCTACAAACTGAGAGTGAGTATCTTGCCTTGCCTTGTTTTTGACTGTTTGTACGGCGTTGGAGGAAAATAAATACGGACACAGTTGGATAACACGGAAATGGCTTGTCATTTGTGTAGCGAGTCAGCAGTACCATGCTCCCTCACTTAGCCTCTCGTCATCTTGTCATAATAAACTGGTTATATCTTCAAAATTAAAGCAGCACAAATGATTTTTTTCACTGCACAAACCAGCACTAACGCAGCACAAACAAACTAGACCGTTTTGGTTAATTTTGGACAAAGTCGGGGGGCTGCGGGAACTTAGAATGAACTTTGAAATATAACGTGATATCTTAAAAACTAAAGCTGCAACGAAATTTATTTTCTGCACAAACCAGCACTAATGCAGCACAAACGATTGAGAATATTGTCACTGAGTTTTACATGGGTTGGGGGGCAGCTTCACGCAGGTGGCTGCGCTTTGTTCAAAGGAAAACGGGCTTCAAAACTGGACTTCAGAAACCAATGAGTCACATGACCGAATGCTTCGTCCATTGTTACATAAGTCTATGGTTGCACCTGGCCCCAGTATCCTCCTTTTTCCTGAAATATAACCAAACTTTGGTGCGTTTTTGCCTCCAAACCGTGTTGGAAACGGCAAAAATACAAAGCATGTACATGACGTCATCACGCAAATGCGCCAGACGTTGGCAGAACCTATGAGCGCAATCGTTAGCCAGAGGGGTTAACAATTCCATGGAATCGAACTACTGGGTACCGGTTCTCTTTGAGAACCTGCTCTCGATTCCCATCCCTACAGATAAATGAACAAGGAGCCAGGAATATTATCTGTTATGGTGTCTATTTTTTAGAGGAATCAAAAATGCTTTCATGGCAGCATCTTTTTTTTTCTTTTTTGCAGTACTTAGGCCTTATGAATTGATGAAAACCTGTGCTGAATATTCACTCCCACATTTTTCATTCATCCCCATCCAGTCTATTTTCTGTCATCTGCAACTACAGAGGTGAAGGTGGCCAAAGATCTTTTTTTTGGCAGCAGGTGAATTTGCGAGTTTAAGTGCAATTAAGGATTTACAAGAACGTTCTACAATCACAGCACTTGTTAATATATAATTTAACAGATTGATGAAAAACTGAAACTTGCAGATTTATCGTATATATTTTTACGTTTTTTTAAGCACTTACAACCGGCTTGTTGTTGAATTGCGCTAAACAGATAAACCTGCGTTGCCTTGCCTTTCCACTGGGTTCAGTGTTTCTGATCTGAATTCAATGCTGTTTGATGGAGCCACGTGGTTGGTGTGAGGCATGCAACCCTGCCATCCAGCTCCCTCCTTTGTGCTTCCGTCCTGCAGTGTCCTGCAGGACGAGGGCCAACTCATCTGAACCCCAAACAACAGAACCCAAACAACAGAGCTGTTTGTTCAGGGTTGTGAATGTACTTGGCTATCTGTATCTACATTTCTCCCTCCCCCTAATAAATACTTAACATATGGACTACTAATCCAGTGCTAAAGTAATGCACACAAGCATACATCCATTTATATAAAGTTAATAGAAATAACATATTTTACATTTTCAATTTTGTCCAGCTCAGTCTTTATTCCGCAAGTTAAGATTGTCAAACCACATTTTAGTTTGTTTTATATTTATTTTTTGAGTGAGCTAAGAAATGTAACAAATATTTTTTTCAGCTATTTGCTTGGAAGCAGCCACTGCTCATTGGAGACAAATAGGCCATGGACTAGATGTGAATGCCTCATTGTCCAACACTCCTCCATCAGTGTTGTGTGAGAGATGGATGAGTGAGCGTATGTAAACACTGCATAAAGGTCCGGCACTTCTTAAAGTCCAGAACCAGTGTGGAGCACTTCAGACAGCTCTTGAACGACTTAAGAAAGCACAAGTTACTGATGGCAATCACTTACATTAAGAGATGTGCTTGTGACCATCCCTTTAAGTAGCTGCTGAGGAGTTCACACGGAGAAGCAGTAGTGGAAATTTATGGAGCAATAAAAAACATGAGCATTTGTGCTTGACTTTCTTATTTAATTTTAGCATGCAAAGTTTTATTACCATTTCTTAAAAATGGGGTTGAATTGAAGGGACTTACTGTATTTGGTCTTTGACTCACAAGGCACTTTCAAAATCTTATAAGCGTGACAAACAGAAGAACAAAGAAAGTGGTGTGGCAGGGCTTCTTTGGTTGGGCTGAGTAAAGAAGAACAGGGAGGAATCTGCTCTGTCAGGTACACAACCCATGACTGAGGTCTAAGATCATCAGAGAACTGTTGGTGTACCCTGGTTTGAGGACCAAACAGTATGTTGAGCCAATTATCTTGTAGTACTTGAACTCATCACCTATTTCCCTAATCAGGATTGGCGATTATTCCAGGATGTATATCATCTCCAGCCTGAAGACAGATGGGATAGACTGGAGCTCCCCAAAATGTATTAAATTGATGAATATCTCCATCACTAAATAAACACGTTTATACTCAAACTGTATGTCTACCTCTGAACATGGTGATTGTGAAAAAGAGAGGAAAAGAGATTTTTCTGAGATGGCGACGGAAGTCATTTTTACCATAGAAAAGGGCAGAAAAAATATTAAATTTTGTCCTGTTAGCATAGGTTATGGGTATGATGGGGACCGTTCAGGTGAATGGTGTCGCCTCTATAACTGGAGATACCTCTTTATCAGGAATCCCACCTTTAGACTGTAAATGTTGCTCATGAAGCCGACGGGAACACGTCCACTGTATGTCAGAGTTAACTTCGGCTACCAGCTCCCTCAGATATATCTCCAGAGCTGCAAGTCCACGTTTACAGCTGAATGTACTTTCAAACATGTTGACTCAACAGAAAAAAGTCAAAAATTACTGTTGTGTTTAGCCGCAGGGTTCATACAATTGACTGGCTGCTTTGCTAAGCGTGGTAGCATGAACATTACGGATGAGGAAGTAATAGTGTCAATCATATTAGAAAATACATTTATTGCTAATAGAAATTCTCCTTGCGTATTACAAAATAAATTGACCCCCCTCAGAGTTGTCACGGGTGTGAAATCAAACGATTGAGACCAAAATGTTTTTTTTGAACCGGGCGTATTTATTTTTTATTACTGCTCCAAAGTTGGACATTTTGGTTGTTCAGTGGAACTTGACTCTTGGAACCAACATCTAACAGCCAGATGAGGAACTGCAACAAATAATAGTTTCACATGAACCTCAACTTGTAAGTTAGATGGTTGGTGCTTGATCATAACTGATCGGAAACAGATGCCTTCGGCGAGTCGATGGCATGCAAAGCTTATATTTGTGTAAATCTTTTTGTAGCTCCGACAAATAAATCTCCAGACTAATGTAACTTTTGAGATATATAGATTTATTTTCACTATTTATGTAGCCTAGCAGTGCTTGTTGATGTATCCACTTCCCAATCATTTAGTACTTAAGTGCTGGGATGTTCACGTAGCTTCATTGAGGCGTTGTGACCTGGTTCAGCAGGGGCTTTAGGAACCTCTGGCACTGGAAGACCATGTTTCATGTCCATATTGTGTGAGACACATCAAGCAAAGGTTATTTTACACGCCTTCTTGGGTTTATAGAGCAGGTTACCGCTCACAACCAAGTACAACCACCTCACTTTCAATATATTATTGATGCGGTCTATAAGAATCTGTTGCTGCTTGGGTGTCTGGTATCATATCAATTCCATTTAATCAACCCACTAACATTTAGAAAAAACTTAGTCTGAAGCTTAAATGTGTAAAATTCCCATCAATTAAAATACATGTGGTATATTTGTAATTTATTTTCATGTTTAAAACACACATTTTAAGGTATCTGTATATTGTGAAAAGAACAGTCCATATGTTGCATTAAGGAAGTAAACCACATATTTACACAAGTGACAGAAGTACATTTATTCAGAACTGCTAACATTTTTACCAATTTTACAAAAATTCACTCATTTTCAATTCCTCACTGTTTCACATTTCATGAATAAAGTCCAATGAGGGGATCATGATCTCTTCTGTGTGCCAGAAAATTGTGATGGACACTTTTTGACATCTATTTATCTTTCTAGTGAAATCTAGTGAAATCATGATTTTTGAATGGATTTATTTTTTTCTCCTTTTTTCCTTTATATGTCATTTTATATTAATCTGCTTTCTTCAGAGCAAGATCAAGCATCATCTGGTTTCTAGTCTGTAAAGTTCTTATCTATGTTAATGGTCACACACATTGTAAACAACTGGCCATTTGAGCCCCATGTTACATCTCTGTCCATTTTTAGAAGCAAGCGGCTCTATAATGGTGATGTCCTTGCTGGCATGTCCAGACCTGTCCCAAGCCTTTGCTCCCCACTCCCCACCCCACTCCTGTGAATCATGGAGATGTTTTTAAAGGTACATTCTCATCTTTCAAATAAACTGGGCGGTGTTATTCTCTGGGCCTTATTCTTGACAACAGTTACCATGCCTTATATCTTATTATAGCTACATCTTAGGTTTTCAGTGCTTATTCTGTGTTCATGAGGTCATGAACACACGATGTGCCCATGACCTCAATGCAAAATGTTTGTGTCTCTCCTACCATAACCCAGGGGGCCGGCAGGTAGAGAACGGTCTGGATTTCTTTATGTGTGTATCATGATGTCATACCACACAGCACTACTCTGATATGGGGCTATATCGCAATCTTTAATCAACAGTTTATATTTCTTTTTTTGTTTTTTTTGGGAGGGGCAGCAAGCAAGGAGAGGAGGAAAATCTTGAGATTATAAATTTTCCAGGTTGCCAGAAGGAGACAATGTGAAAGAGAAGAGCTCAATAAAATAAATAAATAAGATTGAAAATTAAGTGACAGAGATTTACAACAATAGTCAAACGAGTAACATACAAGCACTTTCAGGTATTTCCCATCACAAAGTAGTGTCTGTGACTTCACAAGTCAGATACATGTGTCGCTACCTGATTTGAGTCCCTACCCTATTTGAGTCACACATGCGCAGTACGGGACAACATCGTCGGCGATCTTGGAAAGCAAAATACGGCAACACCACTTGGACAAACTATATACATAAAAATAAATGGAAAAAAAAGGCAAACCCTCCATAATATGTTTTAAAATTCAGACCAAATAGGAAAAGCAATCATGTACTGTAAATAATAATATCCCTAACTTATTGTGAGTAGTTTTTTTAATAATAAACTTTATTTAACATATCAAAAGTACAAAATTCCTTTGAGGAAACATTTGTTTGCAACTGAAACATAATAAATTCACAACACACAAGCAAATAAGTATACCTATACATTTTTTCCAAGATAATCTTCTAAGATTAAATAAAAAAATAAAAAAATAAAATAAAATAATCACAAAATAAAATAATCACAGGGGTTTACATTTCAACAAAAGTGTTTAAGCGTAGCAAGATTGTAACTTAGACTGATTTTCTTTTGATAGTACCTTTATAGATGTTATATAATTTTTTATTTCGTTTTTATAACATATTATGGAGGGTTTGCCTTTTTTTTCCATTTATTTTTATGTATATAGTTTGTCCAAGTGGTGTTGCCGTATTTTGCTTTCCAAGATGGCCGACGATGTTGTTCCGTACTGCGCATGTGTGACTCAAATAGGGTAGGGACTCAAATAAGGTAGTGACAACATGTTTTAATATTGTTTGATATTTAACAGTTCAGGGTGGGTTTAGTTCTTGCTCATTAATGCTTTACAATTGTGTTTAATAAGATGGATTAAAGCCACTGTAACAAAGCAATGCATCATATTGTGTATGCAGCTATTTTGCCTGATAATTTCTCTATATTAATATTCAGTGTTTGGTAACAAATAAGCAGATAACCCTCAAGTAAGATGTAAAAATGTTATTTTGTATTCTATATGTTGCTTAGAAAGTGGTAAAGAGGTGAGTGGGATGCAGAAGTGAAAGCCTTGTTTGATCTGCAGTTAAGGGTCTTACAGTGTAACACTCATTCAACAGAAGGTCACGTTTCTGCCATGATGACATTAATTTAAACGTTAGGTGATGATGCCATCAGGGAATTTAAGGAAGCAGCTTTTGACATCTTTAGTGGGATTGGTCTGCTTTAACGATGCACCCATACATTATAGGGTACTTTGTTCTGCAGTGCATCATAACCACTACACAGACATTCACTGCAGACAGTATTGTGTGGGACTTGGCAGACACCCCCTGAAGCGTCTTTTGAAAAAGGTTACCTTGTTCGCCCCTTGAGCTATTTTCACTCTGCCTCTCTGTCTGGACTCGCCAGTCTGTGAAAATACTCCTCACTAACCTTACCTTCTCGTCTCTTCCTCTCCTCCCATGTTTGCTATGACATCACAAATGCCAGGTTACCAAAGCATATAGCAGTAAAATTGGTGTTTGTTTGATTAGGCAATATAAACACACCTGCTTTACAGTGCATTCTTGATTACATGGTCTAATGGGACCTGCCCTTCAAGTAGGATTAGTCTAGCCAAGGGACCATCACCTGAACTTCAGGGGTTCTCCATATGCAAATACCATATCTCCTGCACATCTGCTGCTAAAAAAGAGAAGTAGTTATATATTCACTATGTACTATACATAATTAATTCCTAAAAATCGATTCATATGTCTAAAGATCGATTTAAAAAAAAAAAAAAATTCCATCATTACAACTTTTGGTACTTTTTTGTTTATGCACCAAAAAAGGAATATTTTGTTGGACACGAGAATAACTGGTGCCATGTTTTTGCCTTTAAATATGTTTAAAGGTATGAAAACATTAAACGTTTTCACTTATAATTGCTTACATTGCCTATATTTCTTTGCTTTATATACTGTCTTGGGGTTACATTTGCGTAAATGTTAAAAACCAAATTCTCATAAATGGGGAAAAAATAAAAGCGATTTCTTTCGTCCTCTGTTTCCTCCCCGGATCTGTTTGATAATTCTGACCCACATGATGTTTCTGAAAGCAGTTCTATCAGCATTCTGGGAGCTGATTGGTCCTTACAGCATCATTAGCTGCCAATACTTGCTGTTGAATCTCAATATAATACTAGTATTAATATGTTGCATAACTACACAGTCATATAATTCATGCAACAGCTGAAACAGTTTTATTAACACTAACCCAAATCAATATCGGATCGAATCGAATCGGATCGTGATAATCGATTCTGAATCTTAAGAATCGGAATCAAATCGATTCTTGATATTTGAATCGATCCCCAGCCGTAGTGTGTATGTATGTATGTATCTGTATATGTATATGTATATGTATATATATATATATATATGTAAGTATATGTATGTATGCATGATGGTTAACTTGGAGGGAGTCTAGTTAGTCTCGTGCATTTACAGTTCTTAATGCCAACTTCTTCTAAGAACTCGCTTTCTGTCAAATAGTTTGGAGACATACTGACAGAAAGTATAATTAACAATTTTAGTTGCACCCGTTGTTACCTATAAATGATGGTTGTGGCAACTTTTCTCAGGATATGGGAGCAGACACACAAACCGGACATTGCCCCTTATTCTGTTATTGTGTGGAAAAGAGAAAAGAAAAAATGTTTATTTTCCTTTTAAATGAGGCAAACTAATGAAAGCCCTTTCTTATTTTCCCTACTTTATTTATGCAGGGGAGGCTTTCTGCTCTACTAAATGTATGAAAATGTTTCCTTTGTTCCTTGATAATCCTAGCCTGTGGAAAAGGTGTCTTGTTTTTCACCTGTGGAAATTAATAACCTGTCACCAACAATGAAAATAATGGCATACCAAGTCCTATAATAATTGCTGTAAACTGACATCCTTAACGGAAGCCTTGTAATAATCCCATGTAATTGAGGTCTTTTGAAATGATAAATCTGTGTTGAGGGATCTTATTGTTTACTTGACATGCATACCAAACAGTTAACCTCACGCTTCAATTGATGTCACTTCTCCACCAAACGTCTTTCAGGGCCATATACATTCTCAGTCTCAGTTGTGACTGTTACAATGGAGCAGGTGATACCCCTGTGGTATTTCTTTTCAGTAAGTCCGGTCTGAATGAACAGATCCAAAGAGTCTCAGTGAAGACAGGTGAAAGCTTTGGAAAGGCAGCCAGACAATGAGAATTAACAGTTCTTTCAGCAAATAAATAAACCACTGCGAAGTTGTGAAACAGGTCCCAGTACCAACACAGTGCTCACTCAGCAGACTTGTGCTTTATCTGCTTTGAGTTGACTTTGACTTCTCTCATCCAAACTGTAATTTACTTCCCCTGGCGAAAGATTCATTCAAGTAATTTATTGATAACATTACTGAAGAGCTCCTTCTCAATAGTCTCATCTCTTATAATACTATAAATATTGCAAAAATAATGTATACAGTTACTATCGTCTTTTAACCTTAGCTCTGAGGCATTTTAATCATTTAACAAATGCCTGATTAATATTTTGTATCATTTAATAGAAATGCAACACAGAATATGTGATACATTGGTTGTGAGTGTGAACACCATGCATTGAGATGTTTTTCAGCTTTCATCTAACAGATGTTTGGACTAGCATAAGTTGTATTATATACATTTCTTTTTGATTAATAAAATATTGATGAGCCCATTATTGTAATTTGGAGGCCTCCTTCCTTCTGTCTGCAATGTCATCAAACAGGTAATCAGTGTTGCTGCACAAGTGCTCTCTATACTCTGTTCTTGCTAGTCGCAGCAACAATCGAAATATGCATTTAATCATTTAACTTTAGCAGAAAAATAAAACGGCAGATGTTGGTGTAACGCATGACAAAAATAAATAAGTGTCGCCAGCAAGATTCCCACGGAATTTGCCTCATTTCTGGTGCGGGTTGTTCATGCCCTTTGACAGCAATCGCACATACGTTGCCCAAGTGTCTAAATTATTGGAATACCTACACCTGGCTTGTTTTATCTCTGCCATGTGTTGCCCTTATGCAGGGTTTGCCACCGGTGTTTTTCTCATATTCCTTATGGTGATGACAGGATCTGGACATTGCACACTTCATCACATTTGTTTCTGTTTTTTAAACCCAACTTTAGCCAAGCATTTCAGTAAAAGTTAATTATAATCAGGTGTTGTACCATGTTTTGACAAAACAACAGCCGGACACATATTCATTATGTGCTGCACACATGCCAATTGACACTAAACAAGGCAGACAACTTTGTTTGAAAGGCAAAGCCACGTTTTTATTTACTTAGACAAGTTTATGTTATAGATCTATGTCCCAGCTTTAGGTGAGGGAAACCCCACGGTTTCTTAGAACTTGTGACACTGAAAACATCTGTGTGTAAAGGAGGCCAGTGGTATGATTACTCATAGACATGAAACAACATCCCAGACTACATCATTACTTAAACCGGGCTTTGGTGTACAAATAATTAGCATGAAATTCCAAACTCTAATGATTATCGCTGTTTTTCCTGCTTTAAACGTGTTTCTCACGGTAAATGAACCGTGGACAGCTTTCCCTGGGTGTACAGTGACACTTAGCTATCACTTTGTTCTCAGAGAAAATGAAGACACAATCACCAGTTTCTACACAGCAATAGTTATTTACTTTATGGGTAGCCTCTGTACCTCAAAGCAGTGAAACCTACCTTGTAAAAGCAGTCAGTGTATACTACAATGTCCCATGACAATTGCATGTTTGTTTTGTCTCACATTGTAAAGGATTTGATATCCAACCTTCCTTATTTTCATGTCTGATTATGTTTCCCAAAATAATAATAATAATAATAATAAACTTTATTTGTATAGCACCTTTCATACACAAAATGCAACGCAAGGTGCTTCACATAAAAAGAAATTTAAGGCATAAAACATAACATAGAAATAGAGGGCATAGAACAAAAATCAAAGCAGCATAGTGGAAGCAAAAACAATAGCAGTAAAGCAGCATAGTGAGGGCATAACCAACACATAACCCAAGAGATTGATTAAAATAATCAAAATACAGACAGTATTTTAAAATAATTTAAAAGATCAATTAAAAGCAAGTGTGTAAAAGTATGTCTTCAGCTGTGCTTTAAAAATGTCCACAGAGGCTGCCTGTCGGAGATACAGTGGGAGTTTGTTCCACGCAGTTGGGCCGTAAAAGCAGAAGGCCGCTTTACCATATTTTTTAGTTGCCATTTTTTGGGGCACAACGAGCAGGTCAGCAGTGGAAGACCTGAGGGGGCGGATTGGGACATATTTAGGGAGGCAGTCCAGCAGGTAGGGAGGCACGAGATCATTCAGAGCTTTATAAACAAGTAAAAGAACTTTAAAATCAATCCTAAAAACAACTGGAAGCCAATGCAGTGAAGCTAAAACTGGAGTAATATGTTCTCTCATCTTGGTTTTAGTTAAAACTCTGGCTGCCGCATTTTGGACAAGTTGTAGTCTGTCTGTTGTTTTCTTTGGTAGACCAGAAAAAAGTGCATTGCAGTAGTCAAGACGAGAAAAGACAAAGGCGTGGGTCAGCGTTTTAGCATCATCCAATGACAGGTAGGCTCTGATTCGAGCAATATTTCTAAGGTGAAAAAAGGCAGTCTTAGTAACATAACTTATGTGTGAGTTAAAATTCAGATCAGAGTCAATAATGACACGCAGGTTCTTGACTGTGCCGTTGCTATCTACAGCCAGGTTGCCAAGTTGTCTGCTTATGATTGTTTTCTGCTCACTGGAGCCGATTATGAGAACCTCTGTCTTATCCTCGTTTAGCTTCAGAAAGTTCTCTCTCATCCAACATTTAATGCTGAACAGACAGGTCAAGAGTGGGTCTAGGGCAGAGGGATCATTTGGAGCTACAGAAAGATAGAGTTGGGTGTCATCGGCATAGGAATGAAAATTCACACCGTGATTGGTAATGAGTTCCCCCAGCGGCAATATGTATAGGGAGAACAGTAGGGGACCAAGAATTGAACCCTGTGGAATACCAGAGTTGATGTGGTGTTTGTCTGATTCAAACTCACCTAATTTAACAAAGTAAGTTCTGTTTGCTAAGTAGGATGAAAACCAGGATAGGGCTGATCCAGACAGACCTACACAGTGCTCTAGGCGTTTTATTAAAATTGAGTGATCAATTGTGTCAAATGCCGCCGTTAGATCGAGCAGTAGGAGAACGGATACAAAATACTGAAAGAACGCCCACAAAAGAAGATACCATAAAACTACTGTTTTTTGTATCTAGTCTTGTATTTCGTTATATTTTTTCAAGAAAACTTGTCTTGCTGCATTCGATTAATGCACCTCATCTATCTTATATAATGAAGAACATCCATCCATCCATCCATCCATCCATCCATCCATCCATCCATCCATCCATCCATCCATCCATCCATCCATCCATCCATCCATCCATCCATCCATCCATCCATCCATCCATCCATCCATCCATCCATCCATCCATCCATCCATCCATCCATCCATCCATCCATCCATCATCCTATCCTTTGCAGGGTCACGGGGGTCTGCTCTAGTCTATCCCAGCTCATTACAGGCGAGAGGCAGGGGTTCACCCTGGACAGGTCGCTAGTTGAATTAGAAAATGGTTCATTGCAAATGGAGGCAAAGTGAATGAATACATATATGAATGGATTTATTAGTGGAACAGTAGCAGCACTGGTTGGTTGAGCAGATATGCGCTCTAACTGTTGTAGTAAGGACCAAAGTTGGTGGAATCAGCTGTTTTGCTTAAAATATGACACATTTCTCTCCAAGTCACATCATGTTCTTACTCACCCTTGACAACTGGTAGACATCCAGATGGCTACTTGAATGTTAAATCTAATATCTCTCTGTAGGTACTTGCACCTAGGAATGGGTTGTGTTTCTCCTAAATCACCTTAATGAACTCAGCACATGTTGAATCTTAACTTCAACCCTTAAATCTTCTCTATACAGTGAATTCATGTGATGCCAATGTGAGTAGCTTCCTTATAAATGATAGTGCATGATCTTGTAATAACTATCCAAGCAGATTATTTCTTAAAACTGAGCTGTTTTTTTTCTCTAGCATGATATCATTGAGTGTAACACAACTCTCGTTAATCATGAATCCGTAGGACGTTTCCTATAAAACCACCCAAACACTACTTACCTCCAGAATAAACCGGAAAACCAGAGCTGATTTGCAGTGGTAAATGTGTTTTTAAGGAAATACGGATTACTTAATTATATTTTTTTAACCCACATACAAGCGTTGTGTTTCTTATTCCCTGAATAACATTGTGTGATTTGTTCAGCTGTGTTGGACCTCTATCCTCCTGAAGAATTTTATTGCATTTTGGATTTGTCATGTACTTTGGAAAATCTATTTTAAGTGTCCGCAGCAGTCGTTTGCCTTTGCCAAAAGTGCTTTGATAACTTTTGATCAAACTGTGTTGGGAGGTGTCCAAGACGGAAGTGGCTAGTCAACCACTGTCCTCTGTCACATTTTGCACATGGTGAACTTGCAGGTCTTGGCACACATGGGGTGGTGGCTGTGCTCAATGACTCATGTGGCGCCCAGTGTCTGAAACTTTCGTCAAACGTCTGGCACATGGTGTGTGTGTCATTTTGGCCCGTGACGCTGGTGGCTCTAAATTACCCATTGGCTGCTGATTGGCTGTGCAGAAGATGAGGCACAGGTAAGGGCCAATCAATGAACCTTAAGAAGGAAACAACACAGTGTGAGCAATTCCATTCCCAAATGGCTCTAACGAACTTGTCAAGCTCACCCTTACAATACCTTGCACTTGCGTCATTACTGAGTGAAAAGGTTCAATTATTGCCAGAATAATCATCAGGATGAAAGTTGCATATCAGTCACAGAAAATAAAAAAAAAGTGTTTTTGTCAAGTCTTCCCTTCTGTTAACTTTAACAAATGTGGTCAATTACTGCTTTCACGGAGGGCTTAAACATTATTGGCAGCAAAACACTGACGCAAAAGACCAGTAATGCGTCAATAGTTAAGTGTAGTTACCTTGTAATTAACACATTGTACACATTTTGATTGACAGAATTGATTATTTGAGGTCTCACTCATTGGAAATAATTTATATGAAGGAATAGCTCAAAGAAAAATTAGAAAACAGAAAATCTTGGTTTGAAATGTGGGCAAAAGTTTATTTAATAAGAAAGGTAAAAGCCTTCCTACATGATTGTTGTTTCCATACAACTGTTACAGGTCTCTGGTGTAATAACGTGATCCAGTCAGAAGTGTGTGGTGTTTCTAAATATGGAGACCTCTGATTTCATGGGCCATCTTTTTCTGAAGTGTCGTTATATTAAAAACTCTGGATGGGGGCATGTTTTCTCCACTCAGCTAGTCTGTAAACACCTGATGTTCATGACAAAAGTGATGCTATGCCTAACGCTGCACAGCATGTCACTGGTGCGTCGGCCTGCCCTTTGTTTTTTCACTCATCACCGGAATAAGCTGCGGTCACTGCTTAATCACCTCAGGCCAGTCTGTGAGATATGACCTGTCACAAGCTTTTCAACTAGATTTAATTGCAATCAGTAAAGGAATGTTGTAGCTTTGTTCAGTGCATGACAGTTGTTTACTTTTGCCTCCAAAGAGTCCAGGAATGTTGCGAAATTAAAAGTGAGCCAATTTCATATTTCGTCTCTCTGCAGAATAATAATTAAGACATATTCCAAAAGGGCTCTTTGCCAGTCTTGTAAAGATGAGATCATTGTGCTTCGTCAAATCATTTTCATTAGCTGGACTGCCAGAGATTGGGACTAATGAAAACTGCAGCACAAGTGCAGTCAGCATTTCAAGCTGACATTCTTTTTAAACTGCTAATTTCCCTATAAAAGCTTTCTTCTGGGTGCCAAATCAAGATGAATGGCTCTAAACTTTAAATGTCCAACTGCTGCATAACAATTTCTTGGGCATATTTAAACACAGTACCAGAAGAGGGTATTAAATATCGTGTTTCTGATTGATGTGGGCAATATTTAGTAAGTGAAAGGGAAGCATTCGGATGTTAAAGATCACTTGCACGTGGGATGTTGCCTGTGCCATAATCTCCTTATCAAACTATTTAAAGATCGCAAAATACCTGCCACACGATACAGTCCTAAAGAATCTGTTCTCACTGTACGCTGAGTGAGCAGATGAGACTGGTGGTGTTACTGTGCAGGAGGACAGACGAGGGAGGTGGGGGGGCTACGCAGCTCACTGACCTTGACAATGGAGCCACAGCCACTGACTCTGATAGCTCTCTCTGATAGCGTCTCTTGCTCTCCCTCTGCCTCGCTGTCTGTTTCTCTCTTTCCCTCCTTCTCTTTTCTTTTCATCCCTCGTCTCTCTGCTCACTGCGTTCAAGTCTAGCCTGCCGGCTATGGCAGCCAAAATGTACCACCGCCACCACTCTGCTGCAGCTCACTCCCCCCTCCCCGTTTACCTCACGTCTGCTCTTTTTCCAGACAAGCGGGTTTAAAAAGTCAACTGCGTATTGAGCCGTCTAGACTGAAGCTGGTCACCAACCAGCCCTCCCCACCCCCACCTACCGTTTTCCAGCCCCAGACGTGTGAGTTGCAGGCTACAGTGGAAATATGGACAAGGAGCAGGTGCCCTCTCTGAGCTGTGTCCCTCGTTTCTCGCCAGGCATAAAATGGCTCTGTTGCCACACTATCCAAACATGCGGATGGCAATGAAACATGGTCCTGAAAGCAACACTCAAGCTGCGCCGAGAAATACTGGGATCATTAAACAGGTTTTTTTTTCCCCCTGGTGCGTGTGTGTGTGTGTGTGAGAGACTGTTAATATCTATTATATATTATAATTATTATATATATATACACATATGTGTGTGTGTGTGTGTGTGTGTGTATATATATATATATATATATATATATATATATATATATATATATATATATATATATATATATATATATATATATATATATATATATATATATATATATATATATATATACAGGACTGTCTCAGAAAATTAGAATATTGTTATAAAATCCTTTATTTTCTGTAATGCAAAAATGTCATACATTCTGGATTCATTACGAATCAACTGAAATATTGCAAGCCTTTTATTATTTTAATATTGCTGATCATGTTTTACAGCTTAAGAAAACTCAAATATCCTATCTCAAAAAATTAGAATATTCTGGGAATCTTAATCTTAAACTGTAAACCATAATCAGCAATATTAAAATAATAAAAGGCTTGCAATATTTCAGTTGATTTGTATTGAATCCAGAATGTATGACATTTTTGTTTTTTTAATTGCATTGCAGAAAGAAAAGACTTTATCACAATAATAGTATAGTAGTAAGCAAATACAAAAATGGGTTAAGCGTAGAACTTGGGGGGGGGGGGGGGGGACAAACAAAAGTGTATGGTGCATTTACTGAGAGAACTGAGGACAGTACATACAACATATATATATATATATATATATATATTTATATATATATATATATATATATATATATATTATATATATTTTTCAGTGTATAAATCTAAAGATGTACTTTTTCATAACCAAGAGAAATTCATCCTGGGCTTCTTTTCGTTTACAAGGTGTTGGCTCTACTCTTGGGTAAAGGTGTCGTCTGTTCCTCTTTTGATGTTCGGTTTTATGGGTAATTTTTGACTTCCTTGTTTGGATGCCAGTAGCAACAAACCAATTTACTTTATGCATGCTTGTCATGATCGTGGTTCACGTTGCATCTCCGGGCCATAAACAAATCATTCGTTTGAGAAAGCTACAGAATCGGTTAACAAATCAAAACTGAGTTTGCAGTCCACTACTTTCATGTTTTAGTTGCACTGAAAACATCAGTTAAAGTTGTTAATGGTGAAGATGAAGCACTAAAACATTCACTAAAGGAGGGTTGTGATCTGACACAAACATGTTTGCAATCATTTAACACAAGCTGCAGAATATCCGGTGTAGTTTGTGTTTTGTTGCCTCCTGTCAGTTGATGAGGTGCACTGTATGGCACCCTGAAGTGTGACATTCCATGTAAAGCAGCGCGTGATGGACTTTTAAGAGGTGTCTCCAGTGAGCCGGTGGCCCCTCCATGTGCAGTTAGATGACTCTATCACCTTTGTTAAAATGCAGTGTTGACAGCTTGATTTTCCAACCAAACACTTGACTCTTATAATTAAGCTGTGTTTAATTGACACTATGCCTTTCAGGCTTGCATCACTGCCCTCTTTGTGCAGGGTAATAATCCTATTCTTAATGCAGAGATGTTTCAGTCCTACACATCCTGTCACTTTATACTTAGTTTAATGACTTTGTTGTTGTTTTTTTATCCATATAAAAAAAAACTGGGAGGGTTTTACCAACATTGTTTATGTACAAGTAGGACAAAAGGATTGTATTTATTTATTTTTGGTCTTGGAGGTAACATGACATTGTACACCACATTTGGATTTTACATGTGCAAAGTTTCTTAAGTCCGATCACTCCTAAAGCCTTCTCGTAGTTCAGTGGATGAAGGTATGAGGATGCTTGCCAGAAGATGATCAGAAATAATCCAAATATTTGGAAACAAAGGCTGCACAAATTGGTTGGACTAAGTTTTATTTCACATTTTATACACTCTTCTAAGGTGGTCCTATATCTGTCCACACTACAAAAATGAGAGAGCTGTGTGTCCAAATGTTTTAGCCAGTAACTATAACTGAGTCTTTGATGGTGCACAATTTTTATTGGTAAAATAATAAGTATTTCTGCAGTACTCATTAAATTCTGTTTCCAAATAAAGTTTGTGATGTCAACAAGGACTGCAGCCTCTTAATGTGAGCAGAGCTCTCCCAGACATGTGCCCTGTACTCATGCATCCAGCATGGGAGGTGAGGGTTGGAACATGTCTGTGGAGATGCATGCACTGATTACCCTCCAGAGAAAATGTGCTAGACCTTGGAAGCGCAATATGCAAAGTTACTTAGAAGCTTCTTGTTTCTTTGATGGTTTATCTCTCCTACATCTTTGTCTCTCCTGCCAATGCAGTCTTCCCGCCCACCTTCACCTCTGCTTTCTTTCCTTTTCCCACCCATACAGCTTTTCTCATCCTGTCATTCCTGGGCTGGTGGTCTGTCCCTCGGGGAGGTTAAGG
The DNA here is from genome assembly GCF_033807715.1 of Cololabis saira. NCBI lineage: Eukaryota > Metazoa > Chordata > Actinopteri > Beloniformes > Belonidae > Cololabis > Cololabis saira. The sequence goes on along the minus strand of NC_084595.1, from coordinate 38,299,136 downwards.
GGCACTGTGGGTGAGAGGGCAGTCGGCAGGTTGTGTGGGCACTGTCTCGGACTTTTCTCATAGCCTGCGTCAAATGCTGCTGAACCCTGACCCCAGCGGGTCCTCACCCTCAAAATTGGTGTGGAGCACAATTCAGTCAGCCAGACCCCATTCAGGACTGGACTCTGCACTGGAGGAGAAAAGAACGCCCCCATTCCAATTGTGGCCAGTAGCCCTCCCTTTGTCCATTGGTCAAGCAGGGTCGGACGACTGGCCGCCACTAGCCAGAACAAGACTTCCGAAAAGCCTATTCAGCATGTGATTTGACCCCCAGGTTCCAGTGCTGACTCACATGGATCAAACACTGCGAATCTCTGGGGGGTTCTCTTCCATTGAGTTTTTCTCCCATTGAAATATAACACCCCCCCCCCCCCAAAAAAAAATAAATAAATAAGTAAATAAACGTCTGGTAGCACCACACACCACTTAACAAACGTGAGACTCAGAGAAGAGTTCCCTTCAAGTTCTACAGAAGTTTCTTCATCATATTTTACATCATTAACAGTCACCAGGGTTTTTTTTTGTTTTTTTTATTTACATCATTCAAGAAAAAAGAGGAAAATGTTTTTACAGCTTTTATCCATCATAGCTGTGGTTTCGAAGTACTAATACTGTATGTGGTTGTGGCTGCTTTTTTTTTGGCTGGTCAACACATTGTAGCATTTTTATTCCACGTTTGATTAACAGGAGATTAAAGTATTTCCCAGACAAATTGTTTCTGCATTAGAAAGTATTAAGAAACTACACTGAATCTCACCTTTGGCACTCAAACACAGAGGGCTGATTTTTCATTACACAAAACCAACAATTAATGTTTGAAGTTTACATGTTTTGACTTCATGTTTTGTCATCCTTCTTAATAAGTTAATCATTTATTGAAACTGCTGTAAAGTATGCAACTTGTCCTTTTTAATATACGCCACGATTTCTTTTTATCTGAAGTTTGAACAATAATTTGAATGTAGGAACTTTTGCATCACAATGACCCACTCTGAATCCAAATTCAGTCTGCAAGAATTTCAGACTCTAATCAGACAGTACGTTCCTTTTAATCTAATTAATTTTATGAATTTTTTTTGAGTGCCTCTCTTATCCTGGGTCGCTTATGTCCTTGGACACCGTAGGGAGTGTATATGGATTTCTGTAATGATTTTATTATCAACCATATACAAACCTCTTCACTTGTCACATCTTTAGTTGATTAATGTTTATATCTTGCTAGTTAAGAAGTTCTGAACAGTAGTGGAATCTTCTGAGAACCATATTAGCTGGAGTCAAACTACATCTCTCACTTGTAGACAATACAAAATGAATTAAGTGGATGTTAAATCAATTATTTTTCTTATGCCAGGAATCCATTGCATAAAATACAGTGTTGCCCATGTTATTAACGTGTAATTGAATAATAAAATGAATGATCCCATAAGCATATGTTTGCATTAGAAGAATGTGCATGTCTTTTCAAATTCTTCAATGCTTGTTTTTTTGGAAAGTGTGACCGTCCTATCATTGTCAAACATGTGCACATAAACAGACATATTAATTATATATATGTAGTCATTATTATCGATATAGGAAGGTTTGCAGGGCAGACATGGTCAGAAAGCTCAGGAACATTACATTTGCGTGTGTGTGCCGTTGTGAAAGCCAGTGGTATGTGTGAATGTGTGCACGCATTCCGTCCAAATGCACGGTTTAAATCTTTTTGCAGAAGGGGAGGACTTTGATTGTAATGCCGCGTGCTGTGTGCTAAAGCGATGGCCTGCTGCAGCTTTCAAGCCGGTCAACTGTCAGGACTGGAGTGTGAAAGGGGAGCCTCAGAGTGAAAAGGGTGGAGGATCCCATTGGGGGGGTCTTGGAGGAGGAGGGGTGGCATGTGACAGACCTCCTGGGCTTTGAAGGCCCTCTGTGTGGGCTGCTACAGCAAGGCAGGCCCCTCCACAAGAAGAAGAGAGAAAGGGCGGGCTGAAGGGAAGGTGCCGGCACATTGGCCCCTGCAGCAGGGAGCATGGGCAGAATGCCAGCTCACTCATTCAAGTCCCATAGACCAGATGTTCCTTGTCAGGGAGCTTTTGGCCTTTAATAAATTGAGTTACTCTATCCGTCATAAGGCAGGGCAAACACGGGCACACTGACTCCCCGGCTACACACACATCACAATAGTGTGCTGTCTTAAACTTTCCTTTACGTGCTACAGGTCAAACCCTGGTGACGCTCTCGTGTTCAGCTATTGAACCTGCCAATTATTTTCCATCCTGAGTGTGGATGTTTTCGTTCTCCTTTGCTCTCAGCTCTGACACTTAAGAAGGTGTGAGTTCATGCGTCTCGGCGGTAACATCAACAGGTTGCTGATTCTCAGCTCTTGATGTTTCTGCCAGACCTCACCTGAAGACGGCAAGCGTTTCTTTAAGATGATATTGTAGAACCAACACTCCAGACGCTCGTGGCATACCCAGAGTTATACACTTTTTTATTTCTTTTGTCAAGTTCATCATCTTTTCCTAAAATGTTGGCTTGGAAAGGTCTCATTATGAAATAAAATGATTACACTGATATATACGAGATTAAAACAGGGGTGGACAATCCTGGTCCTCGAGGGCCAGTGTCCTGCATGTTTTAGATGTCTGTCTGCTTCAGCACACCCTGATACAAATGACTGTCATTAGTTGAGTTTCCATTACACTTTTTCGCAAAAGAAAAGCAAAACCCTGAATTTGTGATAAAGGTAGCACTGCAGGGGGCTGGTGTTTTCTTTCTGTGAGTGTAACTCTCCTAGTTATCTTTCCGTAACTCCCTATATCTATCCTTATGAGACATCTCTTAAAAACAATGAAAGAGAAAATCTTTAAAGAAGATGGACAAAAACGTCTATAGTCTTTGACAAATTATGACTGCGGCTACCGCTGTTGAGAAAATGGTCAGATGATGAAGGCAGTGGACAATCATTCAAGTGATTATTCAAAACTGGATATTCAGAATCCTTATGTAATGCAGTAATGCAAAATGATTAGGTAGTGTTATAGCACAACTACATCGTAACAGTGAGGCCAAAATCAGCTGGAAACTAGATTTCTATGACTTTATTTGATGATTGACGTCTCATCTAGCACTGCCAGAGAAATGTACAAAAAGCTTTTGTTATAAATTGGGTTATCGAAATGCCTGAAAAACCACCTTGTAAATGTGTAAAAGGATTTTTGCAATACTTTTTTCGAATTAGAGCCATTTCAACATTTCTTCTTCAATATTTGGGTTTTGCGCTAATCTAGGGTTAATGGAAACACGACTATTAACAAGAGTTGTGCAGACATGGATGACATGCTGATGATGACCATTAATTTGAATCTGATGTGTTAAGAAGTGAAACATCTAAACTATGCAGGACACCAGCCCTCGAGGACCAGGTTTGCCCACCCCCGGACTGAATGGTGCTTTGTAAAACTGTAGTTTGGTTTCATTTTGATAATGGGTTCACCAGAATAATCAATTTGGAAACTGAAATATGCTAAATAAAAAAGTTGCAACATCTCTTCCATCTTTACAACACTTAAAACATGGATTTTTTTTTAGATGAGAACAAGACTGTTTGAAAGGTCACTGCTGCTGCAGGAAAGCCTTTGTGCTTGTAAAATCAGAGGCAAAAAAAATGTACTTGTTTATTGTGCAAATGGGAATCTTCACTTGCACATGTTTTAGCATATATGGAAAGAACATTACCACAGTGCAACATCTTAAATGCAGTAGCATTGTTTCACATGAGCACACTGCATTAATCTGTAAGAATGTCCCCTGTGCATCCGAGATTTACAGCGCCTCTGGGGATGGCTCTGATCTGGCAGTGATCAGTAAACTTTGAAGAAAAATGTCCTGCAAACGAATCACTTTGAACCTGCATGAGCTAAGCCCATGGGGAAACTCATGGTATCACCTGAGTGGAACAGGACTGTAAATCTAAAGGCTGCTCAGATTTTCTACTGGGACAAGGGGACTTAAGACTTAAGCCCCTTTCAGACATGCACTGCTTTCCATTAATCGGACAGCAACATAACACGGCATGTTCAGTTGCCGTCTTCCTCCCCCCGAGTTGTACTGTAACATTTAGCAACAGCGATCTGCCTGAGTCAGACCTAGTAACGGATACATATGACTTTTAACTCGGTCTGATCTGCAGCGGTCACGTTAACGGACAGGTGCTGTTCTGGGAGTCAGATGCACCGCAATATTGAATGAATGACAGCACTGTTCACACTTTAGTTTTCTTACATTTTAGCAACAGTTATTATCTGCAATATATATATGTGTGTGTGTGTGTGTGTCTTTTCTCAGCTTCTGAGCCAAATGAGAAAAGGCATTGATTAAAAACCTTTATTTGACAGTTCTGCCCTTTGCTCTATGATATATCAGTGTTTTTGATTATTACCATTCACGTTTGTTCATCCCAGTGTCGCCTTTATCATTAGCCTGATGTTGATCTTTTCTACGGTGTCCTTGTGTGAAGTACAATGTCACACATCTCAGGACCTCATTACTGTAATACAGTAAAACTGCTCAAGTCTAACACTGTAACATTTCAGTAAGCTTAAACATGCAGAAAAGGGGATGAGTGGAGGGTGTAACCTGCCCCTCGACCCATGACAGCTGAGAGAGACTCCAACACCCCCAGTGACCCTGAATAAACTCTGTGCACTTGGTAACCTAATGAACTGAAAGTGTGACTTGTTAGGTGGTGTACCTCGTTTGATTTACGGTGTCTGTCTCGTATGAATGGCAAATATTATTCATGCACAATAGTTGCATGTGGAACATTTAGTTAATAAGTCCAGTGCCTGGATGAATGAATGCCATCTCTTTAATAGACTGATGAATGCATTGTTGTTAAGTATCTCATGTCTGAAAAAGTGCTTTGATTTGTTGGCCACAGAATCCCTGGTTCAACAGTTCTACAATGTTGGACAGATTCCAGGTGGGCCTCAACGCTTTTTATGCACCGGCAAGACCTGGAATGTTTCCACAGAAAATGAACTAAATTAAATTTACACTCTTCCTCTCTTCATGCTTAGAATTTTAGGAGTGTATTCCTTGTTTTGAAACTCCTGTGTGCATCTTATTTAGCGTTTCAGTAAGTTGTTTTGACTTCACATTCCTAAAGATCCTGAATATCTGCATCACTGACAACTGGTTTGGTTTGTAATGCATTTTTTGGCTATTTGCTTTTATTTGTCAGTTGATGTTGGGAAAGACACGAACTGCAATGAACAAGATTACGATAATGCGATATCAAAATTTTGTAATATATTGCGATGTTATACATAGTTTGCTAAAAACTGTAAAAGACATTAGGCATCAATCCGAGTTGCACGTACATCAGATTATGGGGATAATTCATGGGACAAACTGAGTCAAAACAGTGTAATTCAAATTATCCATGCCTTTTTATTGTAACTATACAAGCTAAAGTTACTACATATTTGCATATTTTTTTCATATTATTTACATATTATGAAATTACCTAACTAATATTATATAAGCCCATGTATACAATACATTCGTACTGGATTTACAAACCGTCTGAAACATGATTTGTTAATTGAAAAAATAATGGGTTTTTTTTAATCGATGTTCAGATTTTTAACTTGGATATCGAATTGGCAGGCAAAGTATCGTAATAGATTGCCATATTGATATTTTTCTCCACCCATGAAACTCATACAGCTGTTTCTGCTTCTGTCGACTAAAGCTTTGGTGGCTTTGTCCAGAGCATTCCCTACATTGTTGAAAAGAAAAGTCATGTTTCCAAAAGTGTTTCTGTTTGCATTTTCAAGTAGGGAAATGGCAATGTGTCAGAGAAGGTTTTTACCTTGCTTGAGTTTTTTTTTTTAATGCAACTTTATGCCCACACTAGACAGTGGATAGACCGTTTTACAGATGAGTTAGGAATTGGCAAACATATTATTATAAATACACAAATGATGAGTTTCTCTATTTCTGATATGTAAATAATTGTAATGTAAGAATCATTGCAACATGCCACTTAAAGTAAAATCCTCCAAGACCTCTCAGTTTTTATTGTTTCCAACACAAGTGGACGGCAACTGGATTGTTTGTTTCTACATCTTTAAGGCTTTGTTTCCGATGAGCAGCCCCCACAACCATGCCAAGTTCTTCTTCTATGTGTGGCTCGGTTACAGTTCCAAGCAAACTGAGCCAAAACAAAAACATTGCAGACCACTAACTGGTCAGAGAGAATTGTGTAGGTGGACCGTCGTCTCTGTGCTGAATTCCTCCACCAACAACACTATTGTTCTCTGAAGAGGGTGAAAGAAATCTTTATATCCTAAAGCAAGGTTTATGATTCTTTTGTCTTTTTTTTCTTTTTAAATAAGTGATTTTTGGCAATTTGGAAAATGTGAGCACATTACCTGCAATGGAATGGGGACCTGGGTTGAAAAATGGATGGAAAACACATTATTTAAATTAATTCTGACGTAAAACTAACATTTTCAGTTTCTCTGTCCCATGAGTTTCAAACAGTTTAGCAATGATGCTCAGCTCATCCTACCTATATTGAGGGAATAGTGGAAGTTGAAACAAAATAAAGAAAAGAAAACTTGTTGAAACCAGTAGAGTTGTGCACTGCGTTGGAAAAAGACCAAATGGAGTTACTGTTCTTGCATATGCCTCACCTGTACGTGTGTGTGCTTTGCTAACACTTTCACTGAACAGGTGACCAGGTCATTATCTACTTTGAGTTGGGCTCGGGGCCATAATCCCCTCAGATTCAAACCCGTGGGTCCATTACTGAAGGTGTTACACCCTTACTTAAATGGGCCTTAGGTTTTACTTACTGGCCAGTAGGTTGTTTCATTTGACACCCCCCGCCCCCCAACACGGTTTGTGGTGCAATGTTTGTTTTTTCACAGGCTTCCTAAGTGTTCCTCTCTTGGGGACCTCCAGGCTTTCTCATGTCTTTAGGGCTCTTTAGGTAAGCCGGAAAAGCAAACAAAAGCATATCTATTATAAGGTGAGTGGCTCTCACGTTACCCTCCCATTTCAATGCAGTCGCCAGTGTGGACCAATTTCCTAGTGACTGATATCTTCACAGGGGCCAACATGTCAAGGGATGGTGTAATTGATTATCTTGGATATTTGAGTATGCCACTTTCCCTAGTTGCAAGTCCCACTAATGCTTCCTTCTCCAGTTGTGTAGAGAAGTTGTTTGAAGACGGTTTGACGTGACAGTGAAGCTTGATAGACATGTATGATAACATGCAAAGTCAATTAGAAGCCAAGATTTGCATTTAATAGAGCATGTTGATAGAAATGATCATTTTTCGGCTTCCAAGATTCATCCAAATGAAAACCTCTAGGCTAAAGTGATTAGGTGACTAATGTGTTTAATGGTTACGGCTTTCCAGGCTTCTCACATTGAGTTTTGATATGTGATGAAAGCCGTATTAAAACAATATCCTTTCCATTTAACAAAGTTTTATTTGTTTAATCATCTCTGGTGTAGGTTTAAGATCCATTAAATATGGCTGAAAGGCAGAATCCTTTAACAGTTCCTCTCTTTCCTTTTATGATTGTATTATTTTAAGAGGAAACGATTATTTGTTGTTATTTGATATGAATCAGTTTACTTTTTGATATTATTTTCAAAGCATTTGGAACCCAATGCATCTAGCAGAGCGAGAACCAACAAAACCTTAAGTCCTAGAATGAGAAACTGAGAGCTGACAGAGTAGATCATTTAACTCTCTTTTCACAGTGATAATCTGCTGTAAGCATTTATCCAACAAACGTACATCTGTTCCATCTGGCTTTGTTGTTGACTTTTGCTAGAACTCACAAGATTTCCCAAACTTGTGGACATAGCGCAAAGCCATTGAACCACAGTAAAGGCTTTTATCAGAATGATCCAGAACATGGTATGTTAATGTTACTCTGTTGGACTGGTTCTCTGCCGTTGCACTCTTGAGGAGGCACTTAGTACAAATTCCTCAGCACAGTCCCAACTGTAAAAACTGTAGGAAGGAAAAAAGACCACAGGAAGCACGCAGTCAGTGATTTAAAAATGAAAAAGAAGTGTATAAGAGGAATCCTCTTTGAAAAATGATTGATTTCATAAATAATAAATCACCAGCGTGGAAAAACCACAACAAATGTGCACAGTATCACTTTTGGCAGGACAACGGTTGCTGGTAATGTTCAGCTGCCTGTGTTCTACTACTGTGTACTTCTTGTACCCTTTTTGTTTTTCTCCCAGGATTTCAGTAGTGCAACAGTCAGCAGATTAAATCTTCATCTCAGTCACATATCTTGCTTTTATGTGCACTTTAATAGTTGGACTGCTATGCAGCTTGACCGACAGCCAGAGTCTGGATTTTGCAGCCTGAACCAATACGAATGAATGTGAGCATGAGTAAGCTTGCTTGGTTTTGTGTGTGTGCCGTCCCTTTATGGGATTTGAGCCCTTGCAAAGCATGCTGGGATCGCCAAAGCTCTACTTATGAAACTTAATTGAAGGAGGGAAAACAAAAACAAATGCAGGATGTTAAAATTGTTCTTTATTGTTGTTTTTAGGGACAACGTATACTGTAATTATCAGCATGTTACATCTTTACCACTGTGAGACCTCACAAAAATTGAAAATCAACTATGAATATATATGATTTTCTAGTTTTATCAAATGTATTCTCAGCATGGAGCTTCATGTTCATCCAAGTCTTTAATGCAGCATCCTGACCAGTCAGTGCTTTTTTTAGGCTTCGTCCCATCTCTGTCCTACATGGTTAGTTCAGTCGGCCAGGGGGTCAGAGCAGCGCTGGCTGCACAGCCATCAAAGCCCTTTTTATTCTGCTAGGATATCCTCCAGACTTGATCACAGTAGTGACAAACACATGTAGTAATCTGGCATGGGTCATGACACCATTAAATGCACGTGCCAGGCATGCCCAGCTACTGCCTTAAGTAGCCTGACGTAGGCTTGCCAGAGTTGGAGATTAAGCTTAGCCGACAACGTGCCGCCACTGGGTCACAAATTGTCAAAACAAAAAAAAAAGAAAGAAAGAAAAGAGAAAAGAAATCTCTAATTAAATATCTCTTTTTAATCCGCTTGGAAAGTTTTAGGACAACAGTTGAGTACATTATTTCAACAAGGAAACTTAAGACTTGACAGCCAAATTTATTTTGGTTGCTGCCCCGCAAATAGCTCAGATACATATATAAGATTTGTTTCCTCACATACTTTTCTAACGTGCCCAACTTGTCCAGGACCGCTCACTGTTTAATCAGGTGCTTACATGACACCAGCTTACAATCATCTGAAAACATTTTATTGACAGCAAAACTGCAAACTAATCATTTTCTGTGACATTATCAGACTCTCGTGTCGTTGAGTAATTTTTTGCCCAGTCTTCTGTACAACCTTGCTTCAGTTTTCATTTATACACAGTTCATTTATCTTTCTGCCACAGCATTTCACTGTTGATGGGCTCCAGACTTTGAGCTGCTGCAACACTCATTCTGTTGTGGATTAGCTGGTGTGCTGTAGGTCATTGTTATAAAACACGACTCATTTTCAGCCAAGTTGGGAGCTGTTTGACAGATGACTTCATAATTGATTTGACTCTAATTTTGGCATACTAAGGAGTGTTTGGTCAGCTGAATGACTACAAAACCAGGCCCGTATCATAATCCTGCCACCACCGTGCTTGACAGTTGGTATGAAATATGATGGTAAATGAACAGCAGTTGTACATTTATTTTCCTGTGTTGCTGGGCAGTATAATACTCCTCTTTTTAGCTACAAACTACATTCAGATACTCACACACACATCCATTCAGAGCAGGTTTTTAGTCTGTACAGTTTTGCATTTGGTCAACACCATGCTTTTTCTGTAGAGTTTACCCTCTCATAAATCAATGCACAGGAGGCAATGTGGGATGCAGTCAGTGTCTGGATTTGAGGGGTTTTGCATTTGAACCATCAACCTTCTGATGATTGCCAGATGACTGTTCTACCCCTTTAGTCACAGCCACTTTGAGTGCTGCAGTGCGTTGATATGCAATGTGTGTGGTACTGTGCCTGACTGAACATCTCCTCTTCTGTCTCTTCCCCCTGTTCCAGAAGTATTGCACTTTGTGCAGATGCAACTTTACAAAGCCTAAACTATACTTCCATGTTGTTTTTAGAGAGGCAACCCTTCCACAGAGTCTATACTAGTGCAACCGTTTTTCTAGTTGTAAACTGTGAAATGTAACATTTTACATTCAAAGTGAGTAGAGTCTGAGATGTAGCTCTTTTTGTCTCCACGTTCTTTGAGTATTGTAGAGTCTTATCTCAAGATGCATCTATTGGGATGTCCACTGCTGTTAAGAGTTGCAACTCTCTTTTATGTTTTCCATTTGGGAATAATCTTTCTGACTGTAGAATGATTGATTCCAACTTCCTGTAACTAGTCCACAGGATAACCATTCTCACATTGATGGGCAGTAACAGTGGCTTCTGCAGAGCATTACTAATGTCTTTCCGCCTTTCATTGGCACACACACCTGAATGTCATTGATCTATCAAAATGCACATACTAAAAAATAATTTGATCAAATTAATTGGATTAGTCACACTTTATTTACTCACTTTATGCCAGTAGATAAAATCAGGGCGTTTTCTTTTCACACACTGCATTTTGGCTTAGCGTTTGTAAAATAAGTGACGTCATGTAATGTGCTGTTTGATGGTCACCTGAGGTTGTTTTCCTAAGTTTAACACTTAATACGGAACAGATGATCGTTTTTTTTGTTGAAATATGTACTTTCTTTTTGATAAGCCTTTTGATAATGTGATTTTCTGGATTTATTTTTCATTTTGTCTCTCATAGTTGAGATATACCTGTGATGAAAATTACTGGCCTCCCTTATCTTTTTAAGTGGGAGAACTTGCACAACTGGTGTCTGACTAAATACTGTTTTGCCCCACTGTGTGTGTGTGTGTGTGTGTGTGTGTGTGTGTGTGTGTGTGTGTGTGTGTGTGTGTGTGTGTGTGTGTGTGTGTGTGTGTGTGTGTGTGTGTGTGTGTTTGCATATACAGGACTGTCTGAAAATTTGAATGTTGGGATTTTCTGTAATGCAATTACAAATTGCAAGCCTTTTATTATTTTAATATTGCTGATCATGGCTTACAGCTTAAGAAAACTAAAATATCCTATCTAAAAAAATTTGAATATTCTGGGAATCTTAAACTGTAAGCCATAATCAGCTATATTAAAATAATAAAAGGCTTGCAATATTTTAGTTGATTTGTAATGAATCCAGAATGTATGACATTTTTGTTTTTTTAATTGCATTACAGAAAATAAAGAACTTTATCACAATATTCTAATTTTCTGAGACAGTCCTGTGTGTGTGTGTGTGTGTTATCTATATATATATATATATATATATATATATATATATATATATATATATATATATATATATATATATATATGCAGCTTGAGCACAAACTGGATCACTGACATTTGCTCTCAGCCCAGTTGGTTTCTCACTCCTTTGCAGATCCTACAGGCGGAGAGTTAATGTCACTGCTCTCCAGTGGTGGAAACGTAGTCGTCAGAGACAGAGATTAAAGATTTTTGACGTTCTCATGCATGTATAAGCCGCTTTCTCCCATGCACCAGGCCGGGCCCCCGGTCTGCATGACCTAGAAGACGCTAGACTGGGTGACCCAGTGGTCATCCTAGAAGCCATCTGGCAACCCACGTCTTGTGTGGCTTACCCATCCCACTGCCTCACGCAATTCCTTAAGCAAGCATAAGTGTGCTTAGGAGGACTTAATCTCAGAGAAACTGGTTTGGGCCACACTTGTTGACTGCCAGTATGGATGCACCCGTCTGAAAGGTCATGGGGTTCCTTTAGTCATGTAACACTGAGACAGTGATTTTGGCAGCGTGTCCTTTCCATCTGTTGCGGAATTTTAAAACGGTGGATTGGTCGTTCCTCGACAAAGGATTGTGGCTTGTGTTGAAGGTGTCTGCATTAGCTAAATAGTGAGTAAAAAGAGGATTATTTGATATCACAGGCGGCTGGTGGTATGAGGGCACAACTGTCGATACTTTTAAAACTTAAGAAGGCCATGTGGTATCACTCATAGGATAAAGCTGTCTGTTGCACAGAGTTGAAGAAAGTATTTGCCAAAATGTGACTTGGGGGTGTTTCTGCTGTCCCGTGAAGCACGGAGGGGAAGTGAGCGAGGCTTCAGCCTGTCTCCACTTGCAGAGGGGTCAGTCTTGGCCTTTTGACTGTCTGCCAATGCAGGGGCCAGTGTCTTCCAGAAGAGGGCCTTGACTCCAGGCAGAGAAGTCAGCCAGCCAGACAGGCAGACAGCCACATCGTCTGCAGTCTGGGTCTGCGGCTACAGCCGGGACCAGGGCGGCTCATGTTACCCAGACAGATTTGTTAACACTGTTTGGGTCCACTCAGCTTTCTAGCCAGGCTTCTGAGCCAAACGCGGCCGAGGTGACTTAATCTGTCATTAAACTCACATTACACCCGGACAGAGACTCTGATCAGGGGGGCGGAGACAGCACTCACTCTCCCACTCGCTGGCATGGCTGGCTGGCTTTAAGCAGACGCAAAGAATACCCCCCTTCCTCCTCTTCCTCCTCCTCCTGTCCGTTCTCTTCATGCCACACACCATGGCATGGCTAGACAGCCCAGCACGGTCTAGACAAAAGCAATTTCACTTGAAGTTGAAAAGTAATTTGGCTATGTGATGGGCATCCTCATGAGTTTCTTGGCTTTTTTTTTTTTTTATGCACAAGCAGTTTTGTTTTCTCGTATTGTTTGAACATTACGCTATATATTTTTAGATTGATAAAATGTTCTAAGAATATCAGATAAAAATGTGAATGTTTTGTAGTAAATAACCCCATAGCAGAGGTATTAATGCCATGATTGATGATGTTCTAGGCCATCAACAAACAAACACGAGATGTGAAAACCAGATTGCAACCATTACTGAAAGAGCAATAAAACACATCACAAGTGTCATCAATCTCTTGGTTATTTAGCTATTAAAGAAAGCTGACCCTCAGATTTAATCACCTTTTTTGAGAGTCTTCAAATAATTCACACTCTTACATGATGAATATGATGCTTTTACTTTTTACAATACAAACACATCAGCCAAACGGAGCATAAAATAATTTAATAAGGTGGAAAACGTCAGTGTTGTTGCATGGAGGAGATCAGTATCATTTCATCTTTTTTTTGTCTGAGCCGCTGATGGTAAACATTTGTCTTTTGTACGTTTTTTCTCTGGCTGTCAGACAAACAGGAGGCGAAGGCTGACCCCCGCTCACATCAGGCAAAAATATTGCTTCCATTACTCGCAGCTTAAAAATGTCAGAAACCCTAACAGCCTGCAGTACCATCACTGGAGGTCTAAAACATTGTTTCCCTGAGAGAGTGCTGAGATTTGTTTTTAGCGAACAGCTGGTTCTGGTTCCTCCCCGAGAGCCCACTGTACCCCCACTGTTGAGGGCAGCCAAAAGAAAACATGTGAGCGTTATAATGAACTGCTGCAAAGAGCAATGGCAAGCCAACAAACCGCATCATTTCCAAATGAAGGGGCTGTTTTGTTTCATTTAGTATTCATCTGTTTACGCTCGTTCCTTTTATTCATTGGTTTGCACTGTTGCAAACACAGAGTTGCACTGACACTAATTTGAAAACATCAGAAAAGTCTTGCCAGCCTCACATGTCACTGAAAGTCAAGATAAGCTCGTCTTCCTCTCCCGTGATTCGGTGGCTGGGTTGACGATAGGAATGGGCGATATTTTACCGTTCACGATAAACCGTCAAAAAAATTCCCCGCGTTAAGAATTTGTCATCTCACTGTAAAAATGATAAATTCCTGTTGATGACGTTTTTGTGTAAACCCTGATTTATGGTTCTGTGTTAAATCCACGCACAACGTACGGGAAGGAAGGAAGGAAGGAAGGAAGGAAGGAAGGAAGGAAGGAAGGAAGGAAGGAAGGAAGGAAGGAAGGAAGGAAGGAAGGAAGGAAGGAAGGAAGGAAGGAAGGAAGGAAGGAAGGAAGGAAGGAAGGAAGGAAGGAAGGAAGGAAGGAAGGAAGGAAGGAAGGAAGGAAGGAAGGAAGGAAGGAAGGAAGGAAGGAAGGAAGGAAGGAAGGAAGGAAGGAAGGAAGGAAGGAAGGAAGGAAGGAAGGAAGGAAGGAAGGAAGGAAGGAAGGAAGGAAGGAAGGAAGGAAGGAAGGAAGGAAGGAAGGAAGGAAGGAAGGAAGGAAGGAAGGAAGGAAGGAAGGAAGGAAGGAAGGAAGGAAGGAAGGAAGGAAGGAAGGAAGGAAGGAAGGAAGGAAGGAAGGAAGGAAGGAAATGAGCCTGAAAGAAAGAAAGAAGGAAATGAGCCTGAAAGAAAGAAAGAAGGAAATGAGCCTGAAAGAAAGAAAGAAAGAAAGAAATGAGCCTGAAAGAAAGAAAGAAAGAAAGAAAGAAAGAAAGAAATGAGCCTGAAAGAAAGAAAGAAAGAAATGAGCCTGAAAGAAAGAAAGAAAGAAATGAGCCTGAAAGAAAGAAAGAAAGAAATGAGCCTGAAAGAAAGAAAGAAAGAAATGAGCCTGAAAGAAAGAAAGAAAGAAAGAAAGAAAGAAAGAAAGAAAGAAAGAAAGAAATAAATGAGCCAGAAAGAAAGAAAGAAAGAAAGAAATGAGCCAGAAAGAAAGAAAGAAAGAAAGAAAGAAAGAAAGAAATAAATGAGCCTGAAAGAAAGAAAGAAAGAAAGAAAGAAAGAAAGAAAGAAAGAAAGAAAGAAAGAAAGAAGGATAAATTCCCGTTGATACATGTTTGTGTAACAAACATGGCGGATTTGAGAGCGAGGACGTTGAGTCATTAAAGTTTTTCAGTACAGGTGTAACTCATTTAATTGTTTTTTATTAATTCAATTTAATTGGTGTAGTTTAGTAGCATTTAGTATTCTTTTAGAGCAGTGATTTGGGGGTTACAAAGACTGAATGTGGTGATAGATTTATAGTTACAAAGGTGGAGTTGAATTGGTATTTTTATCATTATCGGGATAAATGCCAGGATTTATCGTGATACATTTTACCACATTATACCGCCCATCCCTAGTTGACGATGGAACTGACCCCACGACTCGTGTCCTCTGACTGCAGATCAAGAAGTACTTTGAGCTGGAGCCGCTGGCCCGAGGGAAGCGCTGGATCCTGGAGGGCAGCACCACCGACAACATGGAGGCGGTGAAGGAGAGCTTCGCTCAGTTCATCTGCCTGCTGGAGGACAAAGACACAGAGCCCGCGAGGATATGATGCTGACACTGCCGCTGCTAACAGACACTAGCAGTTGACGACCCCCACATCCTGCTGGTGCCCACGTACACACTCCCATGCACAGACACACACACGCACACATGAGCAAACACAACGGATGTGGGCCACTCTGAGATGTTTATTGTAAGTTATCATCCCTTCACTGCGGTGTGTGTCGCAGACTGACGGAGGAGAGACACCATTCAACATTAAACCCACCCAGGTTTCAAGACAAAAATTAAGAAAAAAAAAAGAAGTCTACTAACTTTGCCAACAATGGAAATAATGTTTTCCACTGTTTGTGCCATTGTGATCAAAGGTATTTAGGACGTACGGCAACCCTGTAGTCATCATTGAACACTAACACACTCATTCACACACACAGACACACATGCTTAGTGGAGTCCAAATTGTCTAAAGATATGTTTAGCAACTCCACTAATTGCTTTGCAGGATGTTTGGCTGAGAATGGTTGATGTTCTTTCCACTGAGAAGTACCGTGTGGCTGTCAAGTGAACTTCTTCTGTTTTACTCAGTAACAATGAATGTGTTGTGTGTCTGGAGTGCATATTCCCAAGCCTTGTGTTTATGTACGATAGTTACATACCGGTGTGCCGCACCGAGTCTGAGTATCTAATCTGAGTAGGTGTAGTCTGAGTATCTCATGGAGTATTATAAAGCTGCAGTGAGCATAGTGCCGAGTAGCCTCCTGTGCAGCCACACACAAGTACGAGCTACTAACGGTGTGACTTAACTTTATGAAGACGGGAGTCTTTTTGGACGAAGTGGGAACAAGGCTTTTTTTAACTGTGCAGCTTAGGTTATATTTTTTAGGTCTGTATGTTAACCTCGTAGAGCAACGTTGAGATTTTTTTATATGTCATACTTACATGTGTCCCAGCTTTTAATTATTTCGAATCAAAAACCAAAAACACACACAAAAAAAAATATATATAAAAGATTGACTTGGCTGGATGTAGCCACATAGTGGAGAAATGTAATGAATTTATTCCTTTTTCCGTGTTGAGCAAATGTCACTTTTTTTTTTCCTTTTTCTTTTTTCTTTTTGGAATTCAACATAATCTCTGAACACTGGCAAGTTTCTGCAGTTTCCCATCAGGGTGGAATACAAACTATCAATCAGCCTCAAGAACAGCTGCATGTGACAAGCCCCTGTCCGACACCCTAATGCCTTCCAACTGTCTGGACAGCCCTCCCCGTCTGCCGTGTATCGGTCAGCCCTGCCCTCATCCCCTCATCCCCTCATCCCCTCATCCCCTCATCCCTCGCTCCAGCCGACTCCGTGGCCGTATCACAACTCAACGTGGGGTTTTTGCTCCACAAGACATTTCAGCCCAAGTGCCGTCGCGTGGACTCCGCACCACCACAAAACAATCATATTCATTGTGCCACAGGTGTCTGCTTGTCCCCAACGTGTGTCTCAGTGACAAAGTATAGTCATTCTCAGCTGTTATTTCTTTGTCAGTATTTTCTCAAGTTTTTAGAGATTTAATCACTTTTTGTACCTGATGTGAGAAGTGAGTGGATCGGTGTATTTTGGTGGCTTGAATGCAAAATAAATCTTTTGACTGGGGTTTTTTGCCAGTGTTTTTATGTCATCTGTTCACATAAACTACAAACGTTGCACTCTGTTTGTTTTGTTTTTTGTTGTTTTTTTTTTTTAATTTAGTTTCACATTTTTCTCCAAAAATATTAAAATAGTTAAAAATTGAAATCGGATTTCACTTTTAAATGTATTTCTATGATTTTTGATCTGTTATAGTAATGTATTTGAAATGACTGTGATATTGAACACTGTCTCCGTGTATTAAACTGCATCAGTATTTTTATATTCTGCCTTCACAGGGTAATTCAGTGTGCAGTTCATGTTTGTTGCAGTCAGTTCTTAGCTCTGCTTCAGGTGAATCTTCCTACAAAAGCAGATTTGTTCTTGGTGTATCGCTGCAGAATGATGAGGATGAGTTAAATGTTTTCACGTGTCCCTGAAGATATTTTCGTCAGTGTCTCCAGTCTGTCAATTAAGGTGGCCTGCTGAAATCTGACACGCTGAAGACGTTTAGGAAAACACAGATGCACCGGTGGAGCTGAAGCCAGAGCTGCAGGAAAACAAAGCGATCAAAGTGGAGCAGCTGAAGAAAGTTTTGAGTGGAAAGTTAACCGACTGAGACAGGAGTTCCTGATAAATATACTCCACTCTGTACTAACTCTGCCTCCCCTTTTCTTCTCCTTTTGCCCTTCTTCCCTCTCTTTCAAATTAACCGTGTGGCTTTAATACAATGTGTGTCATGCAGGTTGCCCTGGCGACTCTTTGATCCTGTTTTCCAGTCTCTGCCTCTGGGGCAGACGTGCTTCTCTTCAGTCTGCTGCACACCAGCTCTGGAAGCTGTTGCAGCCCTGAGACAAACCATGGGCCGCTTCGCTCATCTTGCCCCCCCAACCCCCCTCTTTCCCCCCCTTGCACTTACTTTCTCTCTCTTTTAAGCCCTTCTCTTCCCCCTTTACATTTTTTTTCCCCCAACTCGGGTTCTCGCTATCTTTCTCTTTAAATCTTTCTCGCTCTGCTTCCCTTTGGTCACACCAAAACAGCCCTCCCTCAGCATGGGCATCCACGGTGCCCAGGGGGAAAGGAAGAGGCCAGGACCTCAGTGAAGCAGCCCTCCCACGAGAGACGGGGGAGTAGAGGAGGAGGAGGAGGAGGAGGAGGAGGAGGAGGAGGGAGATGGTGGCCGTCTGTCTGTACACTTGATTTAATTCACCTGAAGAAGATGCAGCTGATTCTCTCTGTGTCTGAGGCTTTACCTGCTCTGACTGGTGCTACCGTTTATCTGTTATTGCTGTTGTCTTCAATCGTTCCTCACGGGAAGCAACTATATCCCACATTCAATTCAATTTGATTTATATAGCATCTATTCAGAGGTGTCAAGTAACAAAGTACAAATACTTCGTTATCTTACTTAAGTAGAAATTTTGGTTATCTATACTTCACTGGAGTAATTATTTTTCGGACAACTTTTTACTTTTACATTTTCACCCAACTATCTGTACTTTTTACTCCTTACATTTTAAAAACAGCCTCGTTACTCTATTTCATTTCGGCCTTTAAAAAAAACTATCCAGTTAAATTGCTCCATCCGGATAGAGTGAATTTGGTTGTGGTTGTTTCAGATGTTCTTGTCCAGTTTTGTTCTTACATCCGTTCCCTCAGATTCCTGCAACTAAACTTGGATGTACATTCCAATAAAGGTTAGGATAAATGATAACATGCCTCTGAAGTTTGACTTTTTGCACCATTACAATACTTATAGGCAACTAGTCATCATATCTCCTGCTCTCTGAAACACATGTTAATGCTCAATAGTACACATACAGTATATGGTTCTTTAGTATATTTGCATTATACTAAGATGCATTAATTTTCAATGGCTTTTTTCCTTAATGGCTTTTCTCCCCCTTACATTACTTTTACTTTTATACTTTTAAGTAGTTTTGAAACCAGTACTTTTATACTTTTACTTGAGTAAAAAACTTGAGTTGATACTTCAACTTCTACAGGAGTATTTTTAAACTCTAGTATCTATACTTCTACCTGAGTAATGAATGTGAATACTTTGACACCTCTGCTCGTAGATCCCACAAGAAGCTACCGTGTATCTGTTATTGCTGTTGTCTCCAATCGTTCCTTACGGGAAGCAACTATATCCCACATTCAATTCAATTTGATTTATATAGCATCTATTACAGCAGACGTTGTCTCTAGGATCTTTCCAGAAACCCAGAACATAAACCCCCGAGCAATTATTACATTAATATAAACAATGGTATGTTAAAAGAAAAACTCCCCTAGTGGGAGAAAACCCTTAAGGCAAACAGTGGCAAGGAAGACTCCTCTTTAGGAGGGAAGAAACGTGGAGCAGGACCAGGATCGTGAGGGGGGACCCTCCTGCTGAAGACCAGCTGGGAGAGCAGGAAGAGAGAGATCTGTTGTTTACCGGGATGGATACAGTATCTGAAGAAACCTTCAAGTCTCTGCAGGATTTTTATGAGTCACTAAACTGAGCGATAATTAATGGTTGTCTGGAGGGCAGGAAAACTGTGAAGAATCTCAAAGCTATGATAAGCTTAATTAAAACAAAATGTGAGGGTGTCAATAAATGCCAAAGTGCCATTCAGAGAGTGAGTCAGACACTGCGCAGGAGTTAAAAGAATGTGTGTAATCCAGATCCACCGCTCCGACCACATCAATTATCCAATCCTGCAGCCTCCACCTCGCTTAGGTTTATGCTTCTGCTGTTCAGTTCCTGACATCCACGCTCCCATGCTCACGTCATTGTTGGGCTTTTTTTTTCGCTCCTTGTATACAGTGTGTGCAGCAAACTCACACACATGCAGTCAACAGGAAATGTTCCATCAAGTGTGGATTAGACTTGAACAACTACGAGGCTCATTTCACTGCGTTTCTGGTTGTATGATGTACAAACCAGACAGATTAAGCCTTACAACTCAAGAAATATTGACTTTGTTTGCCATTTTTAAATCTTTTCCACCACCGTCGACTGCTGCCTGTATCACTGTTATCATCTGGCAGGTAGGAGAGCAGAGGTGTCAAAGTATTCACATTCATTACTCAGGTAGAAGTATAGATACTAGAGTTTAAAAATACTCCTGTAGAAGTTGAAGTATCAACTCAAGTTTTTTACTCAAGTAAAAGTATAAAAGTACTGGTTTCAAAACTACTTAAAGTATAAAAGTAAAAGTAATGTAAGGGGGAAAAAAAGCCATTAAGGAGAAAAGCCATTGAAAATGAATGTATCTTAGTATAATGCAAATATATTAAAGAACCATATATGTGTACTATTGAGCACTAACATGTGTTTCAGAGAGCAGGAGATATGATGACTAGTTGCCTATAAGTATTGTAATGGTGCAAAAAGTCAAACTTCAGAGGCATGTTATCATTTATCCTAACCTTTATTGGAATGTACATCCAAGTTTAGTTGCAGGAATCTGAGGGAACGGATGTAAGAACAAAACTGGACAAGAACATCTGAAACAACCACAACCAAATTCACTCTATCCGGATGGAGCAATTTAACTGGATAGTTTTTTTTAAAGGCCGAAATGAAATAGAGTAACGAGGCTGTTTTTAAAATGTAAGGAGTAAAAAGTACAGATAATTGCTTGAAAATGTAAGGAGTAAAAGTAAAAAGTCATCTGAAAAATAATTAATTCAATTCAATTCAATTCAATTTTATTTATATAGCGTCTAATACAACAGAGTTGTCTCTAGACGCTTTACAGAGACCCATACCCAGAACATGACCCCCGAGCAGTTATTACATAAACAATGGCAGGTAAAAACTCCCCTAGTGGGAGAAAAACCTTAAGCCAAACAGTGGCAAGGAAAAACTCCCCTTTAGGAGGGAAGAAACCTTGAGCAGGACCAGGCTCATCAGGGGGGACCCTCCTGCCGAGGGCCAGACTGGTGGGTCAGGGACGGCAACAGCACAGCAGGCAGGTGGAAGCAGCAACGGGATGACCGGGGGTGGGGACCGCAGGCCAGCACACAGCTCCCGAAGCTCCGGCCCAATCAGCAAGTCCCAGGTTGGGGTGCAGGGTCAGGAAAAGACTTGTGCTCCGTAATGCAAGCTACAAGCCACCCATGGCCACCTGCAGGACAAAAGAGAGAAAAGGGAGGAGAAGGGGGGGACAGCTACGGGATGACCAGGGGTGGGGACCGCAGGCCAGCACGCAGCTCCCGAAGCTCCGGCCCAATCAGCAAGTCCCAGGTTGGGGTGCAGGGTCGGGGAAAGACTTGTGCTCCGTAATGCAAGCTACAAGCCACCCACGACCACCTGCAGGTTCCGGTGTCCGGCAAAGGATGCTGCAACATGGACAAAAGAGAGAAAAGGGAGGAGAAGGGGGGGGCCAGCACAAGAAACCACAGGAGCGACTCTGACACACTAAAGTTTACACTACCTAGAGATTTACCAACACCAGCTAGAGGTTTACTAAACACTAACTATAGGCTTTACTAAACAGAAATGTTTTAAGTTTAGTTTTAAAGGTGGAGGTGGTGTCAGCCCCCTTAACCCAGATTGGAAGTTGGTTCCATAGTAGTGGCGCCTGATAGCAGAACGCCCGCCCTCCAAATCTACATTTAGATACTCTAGGAACTACAAGTAAACCTGCACTTTGAGAACGGAGAGCTCTGACAGGAACATAAGGCACTATCAGGTCTTGCAAATAATGCGGAGCCAAGCCGTTTTGGGCTTTATACGCAAGTAATAAAATTTTAAATTGGATTCTGAATTTTACGGGTAACCAATGGAGCGACGCTAATACTGGAGAGACGTGGTCTCTCCTGCTAATTCCTGTCAGTACTCGTGCTGCTGCATTTTGGATCAGCTGGAGCCTATTCAGCAAATTACTTGGACATCCTGCTAACAACACATTACAGTAATCTAGTCTAGAAGATACAAACGCATGAACTAGTTTTTCTGCATCACTCTGTGAGAGGATTTTCCTAATCTTTGCAATATTACGGAGATGGAAAAAGGCTATTTTACAAACCTGATTGACATATGGTTTAAACGACAAATCCTGATCGAAAATAACACCAAGATTTCTCACAGTTGCACTGGAAGCCATCGCAACACCATCTAATCCCTTCCTAAGATGCTCTGGACCAAGAATGATAACCTCTGTTTTATCTGAATTTAGAAGCAGGAAATTTCTGGACATCCAGTCCTTGATGTCCCTAAGACATGCCTGAAGTTTAACTAACGGTTCTGTTTCATCCGGCTTCATAGACAAATAGAGCTGCGTATCATCAGCATAACAATGAAAGTGTATGCCGTGATTCTGGATTATACTTCCCAACGGCTGCATGTATAAACTGAACAAGATTGGCCCTAGCACTGAACCCTGCGGAACACCATAACAGACCCTTGACTGTTCTGAAGAAACCTCATGTACATGAACAAACTGGAACCTGTCAGATAGGTATGATTTAAACCAACATAGAGCTGTCCCTTTAATCCCAACAACATGCTCTAACCTGTGCAGTAAAATGCCATGATCTATAGTGTCAAAAGCAGCACTGAGGTCCAGTAGAACCAGTATGGACACTAATCCCTTATCTGAGGCCATAAGGAGGTCATTCGTGACTCGAACAAGTGCTGTCTCTGTGCTATGATGCATTCTGAACCCTGACTGAAAGACTTCAAACAGATCATTTCTATACAAATAGTCACATAACTGGCTTGAAACTGCCTTTTCCAGAATTTTAGACACAAATGGAAGGTTGGAAATTGGTCTATAATTAGCTAAGGTGTCTGGGTCAAGAGAAGGTTTTTTAAGTAAAGGTTTAATTACTGCGACTTTGAAAACCTGTGGTACATATCCTAAACTTAGGGATAAGTTAATTTGGTCCAGTATTGTCGTACCAATAAGAGAAAAAATATGTTTGAATAGACGAGTCGGGATGGGGTCTAACATACATGTGGTTGACTTAGCTCTATTAACGAGTGAAGTCAGCTCAGGGAGGTCTATAGGATCAAAACAGTCTAGAGACAAGTCAGAGCCTAGGGAAGTCGCTAAAGCTGAAGAAACACCTACAACCGGCTGGTTGATTTCTTCTCTAATTCTCGCGATTTTACTGTTGAAGAAGCCCATAAAGTCCTCACTACTGAGAGCTGCAGGAATGCACGGCTCAACAGAGTTGTGACTCTTTGTCAGCCTGGCTACAGTGCTGAACAGAAAACGTGGGTTACTTTTGTTATCCTCTATCAACGTTGAATAATAAGCTGTTCTGGCTTTGCGAATGGCTTTTTTATATACTATTAGAATATCTTTCCATTCACGATGAGAGTCTACAGACCTACAAGAGTACCACTTCCTTTCCATTTTACGCACGTTTTGTTTCAACATGCGGATATCTGAATTATACCAGGGAGTTAAGCTCCTGTGGCTAGAAACCCTCCTTTTCAAAGGAGCAACTTCATCTAAAGCTGAATGCAACAAATCAGCAGTGTTACTAGCAAGGAAATCAACATCTGCAGAGGTAGAACCCAGGTCACTGGCCTCGACTACATCACTATTTCGCACTGTCGTAAGATAAGCAATGGCCTCCCTAAATTTAACAATAACTTCATCAGACAAACATCTGCTAAAATAATACCTCCTATTTTGCACTTCAACATCAACAAAATTAAATTTAAACGTTATTAAGTAATGGTCGGTGAAGTATAGATAACCAAAATTTCTACTTAAGTAAGGTCACGAAGTATTTGTACTTCGTTACTTGACACCTCTGTAGAAGAGAAACGAAGAGAGGAATGAAATGCTTGTTGCGTCTCACCAACGAACAAGCAGCTGCAGAAGTCCTGTTGAGGGTAAGATATCAGCCAGAGGAAATAAACCATGGAACGACTCCAACCAAAGCAAGATAATATTGCTGTATATATCGTAGTTTAGGATGTGTAAACATTTACACCCAAAACACTTGGTGTACAGCGGTTTACTCATTTGAAGTTTACAAAAAAGTTCAAATAGAGAAACATTCCAAAGTGAGTGTGTTTGACTTTGTCATATTTCCTCGTGAATGACGCAGCGAATCACGTCACACCAGCCGAGCTCATCACAGGTCAGCCGTGTGACCTGGTGGGGAACAGGAGAAGTTTCCTCTCCACGTCCTGCAGGCCAGCGTGGCCGCAGCATTTCTCTCTGCTGATAAGAGCCAGTCAAGAGGCGGAACAGATGTTACCCTGAAATCCATGTGGGCCCTGTACCCCTGCTCTGCCTCCCACAGCTGATGCTGCACCAGGACACCCGGCACCGTCGGCCCCTCGCAGCCAGAGTTCCCCCCCATCCCCCCATCCCTCCTCCTCCTCCTCCCCGGGATCCTCCAGCAGGAATCGGCAGCTCCGGTGCTGCACGTGGAAATAAAGATAGCAGTCTGCTATCAGACGGCACCTCTGTGGTTCTCTCATGCCGTTTCCTCTCGGTGTCAACACCAAACCCCCACCCCCCCCCTGAATCCGAGACTCGCACACACGCCGGTTTGGAAAACAAACACAAATGATGGAAACACAAGCTGCCGGGGAGATGTAACCCTGGACGAGGCAATCATTTCCAGATTGGTCCAAAAAAAAAAAAAGAAGATCTTTCACGGTCAATGTCTAGAAACACCCTCACATTGTGTACTTTTATCTGTTTATGAAGACTTCCACCATCTAAAGTTTATCACTAAATCTGCCTATTACCACCTGAAAACATTGCTAGAATTAAGGTGTTTCTGTGTAAACAAGACATGGAAAACCTTATTCATGCATTCATTTTCAAAAGGTTAGATTATTGCAATCGGCATCTTTACAGGCCTTAACAAGAAATCTATCAGGCAGCTGCAGCTGATCCAGAACGCTGGTGCCAGAGTCCTTACAAACACCAGGAAACTGGACCACATTACACCGGTCATGAAATCTCTACACTGGCTTCCAGTGAGTCAAAGGATAGAGTTTAAAATCTTACTGCTGGTCTACAAAGCACTGAATGGTCTTGGACCAAAATACATGGTTGATCTGTTAGTTCCTATGAAGCTCCCAGACCCCTGAGGTTCATCTGGATCTGGTTTGTTGTGGTTCCAGAACCAGAACCAGCAAGGTGAGGCAGCGTTCAGTTATTCTGCTCCTCACCGGTGGAACAAACTTCCTGTAGACCTGAGGTCTGCTCCAACTGTAGATCCTTTAAATCAGGATAAAAACATTACTGTTTACTCAAGCGTACTCTTAAATTAGATACTTACCTGCTGTACTTGTGCTTTTTATTATTTTACCTCTTCTCTTATCCTTTTATTTAATTTTATTTGTTATTTACTCTTTAATTGTGCCTTGCTGCTTTTAATGTCGATGTAAAGCACTTTGATTGACATTGTGTTGAATTGTGCTATATAAATAAACTTGCCTGCCTGAAAGCAGGTGATGATGCAGCATATTTTTTACCAGATCAAACCATAATGGTGTCAAATTGATTCCCATATTTAACACATTATGATGTTTGTTTGTTTTTTAATAATCAAAATTAAGTTAAAAATTACAATCCCCATTAAATCTTCCTGATATCTCCTCAAACCAGGGGAAATAAAAATGCTTGGCTGTGGCAGATGTCAAACGTGCTGTCTTTCAGCACGTTTGTGTTTTCAGATGTTGCCACTGCAGATTCCTGATGCCCAACGTGAAGATGGAGGAGTCCCTCCTGTCGTGCACGTAATCCTGCAGGTTTGTGGTCAAGCTGTAAAACTAATGAAGGGCTCAAACCTGATCGGCTCTTAATGACTTTCACGCCTGCCGACCACTGGGAACACGTTTTCCTGCAACATGCCACAATCACTACTAACCCTCTTTGTTTTGTGTGCCTTTTTATGGTTTGTGATGGAACACCGGGTTTTTTTCTCTTTTTGAACTTAACTTTACCCCTTAAATAAACTGGTATCAAAATTAAATTAGTCTCAATCACCAGAGGAAATGCAGAATATTAGGAAGTAAAGCAGACAGCTGGCCCTTTCATTTCTCTCCATCTAATTGCGTTTGGACAAGGACGGCTCTGTTCACGCTTTGATGTCGACTGCTTAAGACGGATCTGCTTTGGTTTTTGAATTACATGAATGTAAAAAAAGAAAAAAAGAATCAAACTTGAGAGTTATTGATTGTGAGGGTGGATGTCTGAAACACGTGAGCTCTGCCGTCCTACATTAGCCTGAATTTATTGAACCAGACTTAACCCTCAACATGTTCACATTGATCACTAACAACCCAGTGATCTCTCACTGATGAAAGTAAACTTTTCATTTCTCATTTTCTCATTTTTCTTTTCTTTTTTTATTATTTCTCTCAGATGTTTAATATTGATTTGATTACAGATGCATTCATGTATATTTCTACTTCCACTTTCCAGCTGGATGTATGTTAGGTTGTTCAAGCCATGACTCTCATATAACTGTACAGGACTGTCTCAGAAAATTAGAATATTGTGATAAAGTTCTTTATTTTCTGTAATGCAATTAAAAAAACGAAAAAGTCATACATTATGGATTCATTACAAATCAACGGAAATATTGCAAGCCTTTTATTATTTTAATATTGCTGATTATGGCTTACAGTTTAAGATTAAGATTCCCAGAATATTAAAATTTTTTTAGATAGGATATTTGAGTTTTCTTAAGCTGTAAGCCATGATCAGCAATATTAAAATAATAAAAGGCTTGCAATATTTCAGTTTATTTGTAATGAATCCAGAATGTATGACATTTTTGTTTTTGTAATTGCATTACAGAAAATCACAATATTCTAATTTTCTGAGACAGTCCTGTACAAACATGTAGATTTAGGTTTCCGTTAAATAAAAACAGGTTTAAAAAAGAAACATTTTAGATTGTTTTAGATGAATTTGATCCACTCTCTGGGCTTCCCCGCTTGGATCAGACTCAGTAAGCTGAGGAAGGCATGCCGTGCGAGTCCTCCCGGGCCCTTTGTGGCCACCTCAGCGCCTTTGTTTTTCCTGCGTGTTTGAATGCCTCGTCTGTTGGGTGACCTGCATGGGATTCCAGCCGGCTTGTCACTCGGATTGTTTGTCCTGCGGACGAGATCCGTCCGAGTCCTGTTTCTCTTCCTCTCTCCTCGGCCTGAGTGCTGATGGAAACCCGCATCCCAGGTGGCCCACACATCAAAACAAGAGGGATCGTGACTCTTGGTTTTCAGACAAACATCACTCACTTTCTTTGTTGTCTGAGAGACAGGGGGCACGGCGGTTTATCTCCAGAGGATCTCCCCCACGCTATCGCCTTCCACCGGCCCACCGGCCCGTCCCACAGGAGCCGCTTAAAGCAGATGTCAGTCAAAGGAAAAAAGGTGTTGCATTCTTTCAAAAGGTCAATTAGTGGTGGCCACTGAAGGATCTGTTGCACATTTAAGTCAAAATACGGGGAACTATTTGAATATCTTCTTTTTCATAACGTCCAGTTAAGGTGACAAACCACTTGAAAGCACTCCAGCTGTCACGTTGCAGCCCCAGGTTTTTGTAATAACTTCCCCAGCCTTCCTTACTTGCCCACCACACACAAGCAGCTCGGGCTACTGTGAGTTATTCAAAGGTGAGCCTCATTCTTGATGTCCCACATGTGAAATTTATTGCTTTCCATGTGATGGGGGGGGCCCAGTAACGATCCCATCTGGGCCGCTGATTCCAGCTCCGGCCCGTCCCGCTCAGGCCTCTGAGGAGAACTCAGATCTGGGAACTTTAATAACACGACCACAACATTGCCTTTGACAAGCGGTCCGGATTCTGTTTACCGGAGTCCCCGCGCCACTGAAAGACCTTTTCCTTCATACAAGTGGTTTTATCTTCCCAGAGATGACGCTTTGATCCTCTGCAGATTTTTTCCCGTCACATATATCAAAAAAGAAAAAAAAACTCCAAAGAAAACCTGAGACATGCTTCTGTCTGCAGGAAATTGGATGAACACCTGCAGAGTTATGCTGCGGTTTGGCTGCAGTTGGAGAGATGGTGAAGATACCAGCTTTAAATTAATATCAGCATACAGTGCATGCATCATGATGGACAGATCTGGGTGAAAACTCTCAGATACATGTTATGTTATAGCTTTGCCCCGTGTGTCATCATGTTCACATTAACAAAACACGCACTTCCCTCTCTGGTTAACTGCAGTTTGCATCAACATGCTGCCACGGGGGATTGATCTCTTGTTAATAAGTAGTAAATATTTAATAGTTTCCTGTTCTGCAAATTTAGCCCATACATCGCGGCCTGTTTGTTGTGCCGCGTGGCGCTTATCCCAACACTGTAGGTGGATTAGCTCATTGAATCCAAACAGTTTATTGGGAAAGCAGCTCCGGTGACGGCACTATGTGGGCAGCTTGCAGTTCTCAAAATACAAGCCCCTTCCATGCAAAAGCGATAAAAGGAGAAAAAAGTAAAGTCTCTCTTGTGGACAACCGAGTAAACACGGCTGCTGCGCATTGGAGGGAACACCTGTGTTTTTCCAAACTCTGCACGGAGCGCTCGGATCACTGCCGGAAACCATATTTGGTTCGTGTGCAAATTTAATGAAACGCCCACAGAGATGATGGGACGGCTCCTGACTCATGCAGGAAACTGCAAAGTCAGTCACAAATAAGATCAAGAGTGAACAGTAGAAACAGGAGAAGGCGCTGAGATGATTCAGCTCTGCCGGTAGCCGGCTGCAGACGCAAACATGGGTTAGATACTGGGAATAAGCTTAAAGCTGCAGCTAGAAATAGTGTTCAAGGTGATGAGGATTAAGGTTAAAAGTCAGAAAGGTCGTGCAGGAGACCAGTTTAGTTTGGCTTAGAGACATTAGCTGGAAGGAGCTTGCTCAGCATTCGGTCAGCTGGCACCTCGACTTCTGAAGATTTCTGCACTTCTGCAGTAACAAACTACCTGGTCCATTACTACTCCCTCAAACTGACTTGGTTCATAAATCAACCTAAGTGCATAAGTGCAGCCAGGTGTAGGACGCTGGGGAAGGTTCAGGACCACGGAGCTTTTTCTACGTACAGGAAAGTAAAGGACAATTTCACAAATGTGGTAAACTCACTTCAGCGTCTCACTGAAGACCGCGCTCAGACGTCTTCATGAATCTACAGCATTTTCATGCATCATCAATGTAAACGTTTTTGAGTCCATCAGAAAATCGTATGGCGTCTAATGTGAGGCATTTTACTATCTCATGCCAGCATTTTCCATCTGTTTGCCGTTGTTTTGAGGATGGAGCTTCAATGTCCTCTAATGGCGAAGAGCATCATCAGGAGAAGAGCAGAGGAGGAAGATATGTCAACTGTTTGCACCTGCTGGGCTGTTAATCGTTTACCGTCTACTTTGTGGCCATCACAAGCACAAGGCGTGAAAACGGTGGTTTTCAAATTGTAAAACTTCTTTGTCCTCTTTTTACTTTTAAAGAACGTAAAAAAATAATAATGCAATGATTTTCAAATCTCACAAACCCATTTTCCCGTTTCATGGAGATTGTGAGCTCATTTTGAATTTCAGCTATTTTGAAACGTGAAGACATTTCAAGTTACGTTTTTACGAGGCTGAAATCCTCCTTTCATACCCAGTTATGTTACTCACCTGTTGCCGATTATCTTATTCAGCTGTCAGATTCACCTCCAGCTTTTTTATTTTTATTTTTGCAACAAAACAGTTGAATATGTTTTTGGACTTTTAAAGCCTCTCATGTCGGTAGTTAACTGGAAAAGCCTACAAATGCCAGTTAAACTCAGTGACCACTACCAATTAAAGTTATCTGTGTTCTTCTCAGCCTGGATGACCAGTTCCCTTCTGCAAGCCAGAACTATGACATTGTGGACAAATCTACAGGCCTCAGTAAAGAACAATAAAACAAAACTGTTGTAAAAATAAAAAAGTTTGACACTCGTAAAGAATGGTGACAATGATTTCCTAAATGTTGCTTTTAGAATCTATTGGCCTGATTCAAATGTGCTTGGGCCTACTCATTGTTTTCTCCATACTAGCTCTTCCTCCAGCTCTTCCTCCATCTCTTCCTCCAGCTCTTCCTCCAGCTCTTCCTCCAGCTCTTCCTCCAGCTCTTCCTCCAGCTCTTCCTCCATCTCTTCCTCCAGCTCTTCCTCCAGCTCTTCCTCCAGCTCTTCCTCCATCTCTTCCTCCAGCTCTTCCTCCAGCTCTTCCTCCAGCTCTTCCTCCAGCTCTTCCTCCATCTCTTCCTCAAGCTCTTCCTCCAGCTCTTCCTCCAGCTCTTCCTCCAGCTCTTCCTCCATCTCTTCCTCCAGCTCTTCCTCCAGCTCTTCCTCCATCTCTTCCTCCAGCTCTTCCTCCAGCTCTTCCTCCAGCTCTTCCTCCAGCTCTTCCTCCAGCTCTTCCTCCATCTCTTCCTCCAGCTCTTCCTCCAGCTCTTCCTCCAGCTCTTCCTCCATCTCTTCCTCCAGCTCTTCCTCCAGCTCTTCCTCCAGCTCTTCCTCCATCTCTTCCTCCAGCTCTTCCTCCAGCTCTTCCTCCAGCTCTTACGGGGAAACTCTGAGGCATTCCCAGGCCAGCCGAGAGACGCCCCCAGACTACATTTACATGCAGTCAAAATTCGGGTTATGGTCAATATTCCGGTTACTGAAACATTCGGAATAATCTATTTCCATGCGTGAGCAAACAGGGTTATCCCTGTTTACATGGTAATTAATCATTCGGGATATCTGGATCAAACCAGCGACGCACTGAGAACGTGATGACGCAATTCCCGTCATTTCTGCTTCTTCTTCCTGTATCCAAATTCAAAACAAATGCTGCTTCGCGCAACTTTTCACTCACCTTGCAAATTCGGGTTATTGCCAATATTCGGGTTTTAAAAGGGTTATTGACTGCATGTAAACGCAGTCATAGTCTCTCCAGCGTGTCCTGGGTCTTCCCTGGGGTCTCCTACAGAGGGACATGCCTGGAACACCTCCCTAGGGAGGAGGGACATGCCTGGAACACCTCCCTAGGGAGGAGGGACATGCCTGGAACACCTCCCTAGGGACGATCCAGGAGGCATCCGGTACAGATGCCCAAGCCACCTCAGCTGACTCCTCTCAATGTGAAGGAGCAGCGTCTCGACTCCGAACTCACCCTATCTCTAAGGGAGCGTCCAGCCACCCTGCGGAGGAAACTCATCTCGGCCGCTTTTTTTTTCGGTCACTACCCAAAGTTCATGACCATAGGTGAGGGTAGGGGCGTAGATTGACCGGTAAATCGAGAGCTTCGCCTTTCGGCTCAGCTCCCTCTTCACCACGACGGTCCAGTACATCGACCGCATAACTGCGGACGCTGCACCGATCCGTCTGTCAATCTCACGCCACCCACCCAGAGAAGGCACCCCACCCTTTCCCGGTGGAGAACCATGGCCTCGGTTTTGGAAGCGCTTATTTTCATTCCAGCCGTTTGTCACTCGGCCTCAAACCACCCCAGCACATGCTGAAGGTCCCGGCCTGATGAAGCCAACAGGACAACATCATCTGCAAAAAGTAGAGATGAAATCTTGAGGTTCCCTTCCCCAAAAAGCAGCCCTGCCGAAGTCCAACATGCGCTGGGAACAAGTCTGACTTACTGCCGGCAATACGAACCAAACTCCTGCTCCGATAATTACACTGACTGAAAAGCCCTTAGAGGGCTCCGGACCCCAGCAACAACAGAATACCACGAGGGACACGGTCCAATGCCTTATCCAGATCCACAAATACATTATTCACACTAAATATGTTCAAAGTAGCACACAGTGACCAACTGCAAGAGAAAAAGTCCTACACCTATTTTCCTAAATGTACAAGTAATAATTTAATCATATATATATATATATATATATATATATATATATATATATATATATATATATATACTGTATATACACTGGTTTTAAACAACCTTTGTCTACATTATGAGTACAGTTTGTTTTTAATATGTTCAGTGTATTTTGCTTATAAATCTACATACTTTTATTCTAGCTCTGAGCTACATGCAGGACTTTTATGTATTTTGACCCTATACTTTTACTTAAATTACTCTTTCCTCCACCTCTGATCAGTAAGCTTGCAAATTAAAGAATAACTATATTTTCATCCCTACAAACTAGTGAAATATGTGATATGCCTCAATTTTTACAAATTCTTGCAGGTAGTTAAGTTATACAATGGATGGATTCTTTAGCGGGTTTCGACAGGTCAACGAAAAAGACTTCAATTTAATTCCCCCAACACTTCTTTCACCTGGACAAAATAAATGGCAAAATCATCTTGCATTCTTCTCCAAAGGTTGTCTTTGTCATCGTTGGCCGGTGGACCTGCCACCCCCCCCACGCCCGAACCAGCCTGGTTCACATACACAAGATTAAGTAGCAAAAGTGACATCCAAGACCAATCGGGCCACCCAAGAGGGCCACGACCAGCGGAAAGGCTGTCAGAGCCCCTTTTTTTTGTGCAACATTAATCTTCAAGCCTCTCCGGCACTGCCGATTCACATCTCCTTCAAACAGGACAGGGACGTAGAAAACTGAACTTATCCCTCCCCGAAGTTTTTCTTCTCTCCATCAATTAATTCTTTGGGGGACAATTCATTGTCACCCGCCATGTGTCGGGCAACTTCAAACAACGGTAGAATGAATTGCTTTTCCAGACATTTTTAAAAGTTGCATATAATTTAGAAACAAGGAGATTAACATATGATCTCTTTTCCTTTTTTTAAAAAAAAAAAAAACACCAAACACCATTTAAAAGACATGAGATGCAGGAATTGCTCTAAAACAGGGGTGTCAAACTCATTTTGCTTGGCGGGCCGGATTTGACCAATTTTTTTCTCGCGTGCCGCACGCTCAAAATAACAAAAACGGTGCAAAATGTCTTTTTTCTAATTCTTTTTTTTTTTTACTATTGTTATCTAATCCAATATCAGTTTAGTTAATTTTAAAGGAAATATGCACTTTGTTTACACTCTAATTATGTAAAATATATTTCTTCAGGATCTTTTCTTTAAATTTCTCGTTTTTTTTCAAATTATGTAAGATACTTTTAATATCATTTTACAAAGATAAACAGAAACAAGTATTTTTTTTTTAATATTTCGCTTTTTTATAGGAAATTTAATTAAAAGCTAAATCTTTCTTATTACATCTGAGAGTGTTTCTTTGTGATTTAGAGATTTTTCCAGTACAATCAAGTGTATTTATTTTTAAAAATTGGCGCAGATATTTACGCCAGTGTGCCGAAAATGTCAGCACTTATCTTTTAACTGTTTTACTTTGTCACTATCCTCGTATTCAAAACTGAAATTCTCCGAATAAATATCTTCTATCATCTTTTTTAGCAGTGATATTTTTCCTGCGAAAATATATAATAGTAGTCAGTTAATAAAAATAAACGACCGTCTACAAAGAAATAAAATCGGCAAATGCATTCTAGAAAACTAAAAAAATGTCGAAAACTGCTCTCTTTGTGGAATAGCAATGGATTTGTAGAAGAAATATATTATCAGATAAGCTGCGATTCATGGCAATTATTTATGCCTTCCTTTTTAGTAAATTAACATTTCGTTTTTTTGCGGGCCGCATGAAAACCTCTCTCGGGCCGCATGCGGCCCACGGGCCGCACATTTGACACCCCTGCTCTAAAATGTGTCTTCAAAGTGATTTGAGATGAAGAAATCTACCAAAAACTTTATTTTTTGAGGGTAGCTTGGACATTTCTCTTTTCTGTTCCACCCATTGATGAGGTTTAGGTTTTGCTATAGTTTATCTTAAACTTCAGGCCATTAACACAAACACAAAGGTCACATCAACCTGAGTGAACTATTTGAACCAGCACGGTTATCTTTGTCTCCTTCACTAACAACTAACATCTTTGATCTCATTCAGGACAAGGACTCAGTGATGTGTGTGTGTTGGCAGAGGTGTGAAAAGAAGAGCAGAGGAGATGAATCCAGCTACTGGTAAACGGCGGAACATGAGTGTGTTATGGTGTGGATGCCTTTAGTCCCAGGAGAGGACCTTCTTAACCCCAACCTTTCCCTGGTCTGAGACCTGAGAAGCAAAGGCCAGCGATGCTCCATCTAACTGTGTTCCTTTGAAGAGGGGAAGACCAAAGACATCACTGATCAGATTAACAGGAATTCTCCGACTGTGTTTCTAGTAAATTGTGTTCTTTTGTGCTGAATTCCAAAATAGTATTGGGTAACATGTTCTCTGAACAAGACTGTCGTTTATCATGATTAAGTTTCCGTGGTCCTAAATGTACTCTGTAAAGCCCCGACTTTGTAATATGCCACAGCTGAAAATAGTTCCTGGAAAAGGCGCCGTTTATTCCAGTGTTGGTCATGTTTGCTGCAGACCTCAGAGCCCTGTAGCTTCCTCAATTTGAAATTGCTTAAAGGGGACCCATTATGAAAAACATGTTTTTTCTTGCTTTAACATATATAAAGTGGTCTCCCCTCAGCCTGCCAACTCAGAGAAGGAGGAAAGCAACCAAATTCTGCAGTGTCTGTACAGCCGCCCGGATGAGCCGTCCAGTGTCATTTGGCTTCTACGAGCCGTTCAGATTCAGTGTAACAGACAGTGTAACTGCATTAAAGCGTCCGACTATCGCGTCGCACTGCGTGACATCGGACGCTCTCTGTCCATCTCCCTCCAGCAGCTGCCACTTTATTGAGGTTTTTGTAGTGAAATGAGGAGGAATCATAGAGATAACTTCTCATTTCTACTAACTGGATCAGCCGTTCCTCATCCGTGACTGTTTCCTACAGCGCTTTCAACCGGCTTTCAACGCGAGCGGCAGGAAGAGAATAGAAGCAGGCCGGGCGTCTGACAAATGTTCAGCTCAAAACGGCTGCGGCGCTGCGCTGCGTCGCTGTGTCGCTGCGTCGCTAAGGCCAGTTAGGACAGTCCAATAGAAAATAAAGCAATGGAATTGATTTTGTCACTGACGCTCGCTCGCATTGCATGCAATTATTAGGACACTGTGTAAATAACTCCGCCGGCCGGAGCTTCGGCCATTTTTTCATAGCAGTGTATCGCGTCATTCAGGCAGCCAATCAGCACAGAGCCTCATTATCATAGCCCCGCCCACTCAGAATCCTGCATAGATAATGAGGTTAGAGAATGGGAAGATAAAGACATGGTTTAGAGGCTGAATTTCTAATTTATTTAGCAAAAACAATCAAAAGCTTGTTTTTAAGACATTCAAGACCGGTTTAAAATAGACATTAGATGCCATAATAGGTCCCCTTTAAATACTTTAGGACTATATACTGGGACACTCCTTAGGAGACTGTGACGATAACGTGACATCACGGCTGGACCTACAAGTTAGAGTTGGGGTGTTTTTTCTCCCTCTCTCGTAGAGATTCAATAAAGCCGTGACTTTCGTTTAATCACTTCAGGTTTTCAGTTGGAAAATATGTGTATTGAGAGAGATAATTCATGGCATCCTTGCTATTGCTGCCCCTGACGTGTCACCATGTGGAGCAGCTTTGGGAACCACGGTGGAACCTTCATTTGTGTCTGGACTGTTTCTGTCCTCTCGACAGCAATAGCCTAATCTAAAGCAGCGCTGCCCGGTTCTTGCTCGCTGTCCTACATGTTTTAGATGTTTCCGTGCCTCAACACACCTAATTGAAATGAAGGGGTCATTTGCCAGACTTTTGCAAACCCTGGAGGACTGGAATTGAGCAACACTAATCTAAACCATCGACTTGTCTCTTAGCGCCCATCACAACAAAATTGTTTAAGGAAATGTTTGCCTTAATTTAATCAGTCATACTTGGCAGGCAAAGTACCAGAGGCTTTTGAGATGTTTGTAATTAATTACTTCCTCATCATACGCTATAATTGATTCAGGAGTATGGGTCAATTATACCTCCCTTTATGGTCCCCTTGTTACATGTAAAGTTGGTTTAAAAAGGAAACAAATAAAAAAGTTGGAAATGAAATGTTTGGCCATTTGGACAGAAACGATCCGTTTAAAGCATTTCAGGTGATATTTTGATCATAGCATAGCACAAAAGCACCACCACGTTCTCCTCAAAGCCTCGGACAACACACTTGTGTGTATACTTGTATTATTAGAAATTACTGCCGCATATGATACAGTCAAGAACAACATTCTGTTACGAAGGCTTTAACAAATTATGTATTATGTATAAAGAGATCACATTAGCCTCTTTTTTGTTTGTTTTAAGTCAAATTGAGAGATTCTAGTTTGTTTATGTGTCTTCCTCATACAACAGTTAGTCATGGTGGTCCCCAAGGTTCTGTACTTGGACCAATATTTTTCACTTTTTATGAATGTGTCCATTAGGTACATGACATGCCATAAATGTAAATATTTATGGCAGATGTTGTTCTGCTAGACCTATTCATGAAGCCAGATGGCACTAGATATTTTGAGTACAAGACGAGCATGTCTTGGACACATAAAGGCCTGAATTACTTTTGAATTTTCTGCCTCGAACTTCAAACAAAACTGTAATTGTTCAAATTAGAACCTACTTATAGGCCCAAATACAGCACATTATCTAGCGTTGTACTCTGAATGTCATTACTTTTGCCTTCAGCGGTACCTTGAGGAACTTTGGAGTTATGGATAGTTATTATCGTTCACGAAAACGAACGAAATAACGAAAACTAAAATTGAAAAAACAATTTTGTTAACTGAACTAAATAAAAACTAAAATTAAAAGACAAAAACGATAACTAACTGAAACTATATTGCGTGTTTAGAAAACTAACTAAAACGAACTGAAATTATAGATATAACAACTGGCAGCTACGGCACCTTAACGCCTCACGGTCCGTGACGTCAAAACTAAAACTAATAAAAACTAAACTAAAACGAAGCATTTTTGAAAATATAAAAACTAATAAAAACTAGCAATCCCACACTAAAAACGAATTAAAACTAACTGAATTGAAGGAGAAAAAGTCAAAACGAAATAAAACTAAACTAAAATGAAAAATTCAAAACGATTATAACCCTGGTTATGGATGACCAGGATTTCTTCTTTAATTCATATAAAACAATTTTCTGGGACATCTGTCAGATACATAGTGTTTGCTAAAATTATGAACATTCCGTTTCAGTGATGCAGAAAAAGCAGTCGATGTTATTTGTTCCTCACAGGTTGAACTGTTATAAATCCTCGTTACAAGGATGCTCTACACATTTCTGTGATCAGAATGAGCAGTCTGATGAGAATTAACAGGAGGGATCAGTTTTCTTCCGTTTTAGTGTCTTGTCACTGGCTCCTTGTTAAATCAGAGTGAAGACCTCATAGTTGCATATTATCCCAGCAGAGCACTTCCTTCTCAGGCTGCAGGCTTACTTGTGGTCTCTCGAGTTTCCAGGCTTATGCGGGCGGCAGAGCCTTGGGCGATCAGGCTGTATCTTATGGAACCAGCTCCAGCTGTTGCTGGTCCTGCATTCCTGCACCGGACCGGTTCCTGCACACTTACAGTCTCGATCAAGCCAGTTATATAAACATCACCAATGGCTCTTGTAATCGAGAGTACTTAGCCTCACGTGGGAGCTTTAGGCAAAAAGAAAAAGAAAAAAAATCTGGTCTCAATAGTTTAATCTCCAACTATCAGACAGTGAGAAAAATGAAGCATTGTTGGAAAACCATGTAGAAAAGCCCAGATTTCTGTTTTACAAATTGTGCATCCGGAATTGTTGGGGTTTTTCCACTTTTGTTGCTGATCTAACTTTATCTTTCTTGCTTATTTTATTTAGGAAGAAGATGCAGGAGGGTCAGATGACCTTTGAGTTTTGGTTTCCTCCTCAGAGTGCATTCTCTCTTGCTTTTACACCTTACATTTGATCACAATACAAGCTTGAACCCCGCCAAATATGGTCCGGCCAATCAACTATCTCCACACATCTCATGTTAACGCCACATGTACGTGCTGTATGGGATTTGTACTGTCAGGTCATAGGTTAAAGTGAATTTTGTTGGGTGCCTCTCCACCATTAAACAAAGGAACAGTGCAGAGAAAGAAAACACAATAAATGTAGGTGGAATCTCTGTCAACCTGTTCTTTGTCATCGAGGTTATTCAGCATCCTTGTCCAGTTCTGTGCATTTGTCCGTCTCAGTTTCTCCCGTCTTATCACGCAATCCCAAACCGGTTCTGTAGTGTTGAGATGTGGACTCTGTGGCGGCCAAACCATCTGTTAAAGGACTCTTTGTTCTTGTTGTTGCAGAGGATATTTCTTAATTTTTTTCTGGCTGTGCGTTTGGCTTCATGTAGCGCAGAAATGAATCTAGTAGCGACCCCGATGCCGTTAAATGTTGGATGAAAATCAACAAATCTTAAGCTCTTAAAACCTTTGCAAAGCACCGTAGATAATGAGAGTCAGGGTTCATTTTCTAAAAATCTATTAAAGAACCTCGTCTGGATCAAATAACCCGACAGGAATATGTGTTTGTGGCCAATCAAAACAAATTAAAAACCCGTGAAATCAGAACCATAATCACTTTGATATGAAAGGAAAACAAAAATCCAGAAATGTGTGAATGAGTTCCAGGAAGACGTCGCACAGCCGGCTCCAGCGGAGCATCATCGTTGAAAGATGTACATAGATGACAATGGAAGTCATCAGAAAGCTCAGTCTTCTACTATCATTTAGATGATATCACACTTTAACAAAGCTGGGAATTTTTTTTTTATTGTGATGGCTTTAGGAGATGGGACTTTTATGTCTGTGAATAAGAAATTGAACCCGAGCGGAAGAGCTGTTTTTGTTGCTGAATGAGTGCGTTTGTTATCCTAGAAGGAGCAGCAGCAGCGGCCGTGAGGTCATGGAGGGCCACGAGGCAGCTCGCGTGAGGAAAGGTGTGTGTGTTATTTAGAGAAGCTCCATTAACAAATAATGTGCTGGCAAATGTTCAAACCAAACCTTTGACACCAGCACTTTTGTGCATCTGATTAGACGGAACAGGATGCTGGGCTTAGTCATGTCTGGAGGAGTTTTCTTTTCTTTTTTGAATTTTAAATGACAACAGACTGACATTTGTTTCTGTACAAGAAAATGAAAACAATTCAAGATGTCGAAGAATTCTTGCCCGGGGGACACACATCTCATACAGTTGACTTTTGCTTACTCTCAGGTTCATCACGTACTTAAAGAAAAAAAAAAAGCCTCATTGCCCTGCCAGCACTATAAAACATAAACGCAAGACAGGAATTCAAAGCGATGCAGATTGTGGTTCGTTACACCATCACTCTGACATTTTTTATGGCAACTTCCAGCTGGTGAGGCCAATTATTACTTAATGTTAATAACAGTTGAATATTATGACACTGTTAGTGAATGAAAACAATATACGCGGTCATAATGAGCAGGTGCCTCGCTGGAGCTGTTTATACGTCGGACTGTACAGACCACATC